>NW_027656056.1:0-191158 GCF_964235325.1 Thermobia domestica
GTGTATTTTTACGTAACACAAAGAGAAACTACGTAATTATATCAATCTTCTATATTTTTCTGAAATCGAAGTGTTATCTTGTCTTCTGCAACGGTTTATTTTGATGCACCCTGTATATATATTTTAGATGTCAGAGCAAAATATGTTGTTTTCATATGCTACACATCAGGATAGGTACGAAAGGCACAATTAGCACAAAGAGCATAAAATAATTCATTTAGTAACATATATTCTACATTAACGACTTTAACCCTTACCTTCTCAATGCGATCACATGACGCACACCTTCTGTAAAAAAATTCACACCAATTACCACTGAGTTATTCATTTTTCCTATAATTTCCTTATTTTCTTAAAAAAATGTTGGCTGGCAACCGCCTAACAATATATTATATGCCATTAAGTACATATTGAATTGTTATGAATTGTCGTGTATTATAATCTGTTTTGGTCTATATCTTAAGAACCATTTAACATATTTTCACGAAATAAAGCGCAAACTCGAGGACATGCACTACTCTCATGGCGGTCGCCAACCCGGGTCCCTATGGCTGAAACAAAGTACCTTATTCTCTACCATTTTGGTACTACTTTATTGTTTTTTTCAAAATAACACATATTTCACTGCACTTCCTTACACTGACACACCACTAGGTTGCTTGCATATGAGACCCGAGGATCACATACGTGTGTTTTTACGTGACACAAAGAGAAACTACGTAATTATATCAAACTTCTATATTTTTCTGAAATCGAAGTGTTATCTTGTCTTCTGCAACGGTTCATTTTGATGCACCCTGTATACATATTTTCGATGTCAGAACAAAATATGTTGTTTTCATACGCTACACATCAGGATAGGTACGAGAGTCACAATTAGCACAAAAAGCATAAAATAATGTAGT
The DNA here is from genome assembly GCF_964235325.1 of Thermobia domestica. Taxonomy (NCBI): domain Eukaryota; kingdom Metazoa; phylum Arthropoda; class Insecta; order Zygentoma; family Lepismatidae; genus Thermobia; species Thermobia domestica. The sequence continues at coordinate 906 of NW_027656056.1, forward strand.
CAGTAACATATATTCTACATGAACGACTTTAACCCTTACCTTCTCAATGAGATCACATGACGCACACCTTCTGTAAAAATTGTTTCCAATTACCACTGAGTTATTCATTTTTCCTATAATTTCCTTATTTATCCCTAAAGTGTTGGCTGGCAACCGCCTAACAAGATATTATATGTCATTATTTACATATTGAATTGTTATGAATTGTCGTGTATTATAATGTGTTTTGGTCTATATCTTAAGAACCATTTAGCATATTTTCACGAAATAAAGCGCAAACTCGAGTACATGCACTTCTCTCATCGCGGTCGCCAACCCGGGTCGCTATGGCTGAAACAAAGTACCTTATTCTCTACTATGTTTGGTGCTACTTTTTTGTTTTTTTTAAAAATAACATATTTCACTGCACATCCTTACACTGACACACCACTAGTTTGCTTGCATATGACACCCGAGGATCACATATGTGTATTTTTACGTAACACAAAGAGAAACTACCTAATTATATCAAACTTTTATATTTTTCTTAAATGGAAGTTTTATCTTGTCTTCTGCAACGGTTTATTTTGATGCACCCTGTATATATATTTTCGATGTCAGTACAAATTTTGTTGTTTTCATATTCTACACATCAGGATAGGTACGAAAGGCAAAAATTAGCAGAAAAATCATAAAATAATAAAGTTAGTAACATATATTCTACATGAACGACTTTAACCATTATCTTCTCAATGAGATCACATGACGCACACCTTCTGTTAAAAAAATGACTCCAATTACCACTGAGTTATTCATTTTTCCTATAATTTACTTATTTGTCTTAAAAATGTTGGCTGGCAACCGCCTAACAATATATTATATGCCATTAAGTACATATTGAATTGTTATGAATTGTCGTGTATTATAATCTGTTTTGGTCTATATCTTAAGAACCATTTAACATATTTTCACGAAATAAAAGCGCAAACTCGAGTACATACACTACTCTCATCGCGGTCCCCAACCCGGGTCCCTATGGCTGAAACAAAGTACCTTATTCTCTACCATTTTGGTACTACTTTATTGTTTTTTTCAAAATAACACATATTTCACTGCACTTCCTTACACTGACTCACCACTAGGTTGCTTGCATATGAGACCCGAGGATCACATACGTGTGTTTTTACGTGACACAAAGAGAAACTACGTAATTATATCAAACTTCTATATTTTTCTGAAATCGAAGTGTTATCTTGTCTTCTGCAACGGTTCATTTTGATGCACCCTGTATACATATTTTCGATGTCAGAACAAAATATGTTGTTTTCATACGCTACACATCAGGATAGGTACGAGAGTCACAATTAGCACAAAAAGCATAAAATAATGTAGTCAATAACATATATTCTACATGAACGACTTTAACCCTTACCTTCTCAATGAGATCACATGACGCACACCTTCTGTAAAAAATTGACTCCAATTACCACTGAGTTATTCATTTTTCCTATAATTTCCTTATTTCTCTTAAAAATGTTGGTTGGCAACCGCCTAACAATATATTATATGTCATTATGTACATATTGAATTGTTATGAATTGTCGTGTATTATAATGTGTTTTGGTCTATATCGTAAGAACCATTTAACATATTTTCACGAAATAAAGCGCAAACTCGAGTACATGCACTGCTCTCATCGCGGTCGCCAACCAGGGTCCCTATGGCTGAAACAAAGTACCTTATTCTCTACCATGTTTGGTACTACTTTATTGTTTTTTTCAAAATAACACATATTTCACTGCACTTCCTTACACTGACACACCACTAGGTTGCTTGCATATGAGACCCGAGGATCACATACGTGTGTTTTTACGTGACACAAAGAGAAACTACGTAATTATATCAAACTTCTATATTTTTCTGAAATCGAAGTGTTATCTTGTCTTCTGCAACGGTTCATTTTGATGCACCCTGTATACATATTTTCGATGTCAGAACAAAATATGTTGTTTTCATACGCTACACATCAGGATAGGTACGAGAGGCACAATTAGCACAAAAAGCATAAAATAATGTAGTCAATAACATATATTCTACATGAACGACTTTAACCCTTACCTTCTCAATGAGATCACATGACGCACACCTTCTGTAAAAAATTGACTCCAATTACCACTGAGTTATTCATTTTTCCTATAATTTCCTTATTTATCTTAAAAGTGTTGGCTGGCAACCGCCTAACAATATATAAGATGTCATTATTTACATATTGAATTGTTATGAATTGTCGTGTATTATAATGTGTTTTGGTCTATATCTTAAGAACCATTTAACATATTTTCACGAAATAAAGCGCAACTCGAGTACATGCACGACTTTCGTCGCGGTCGCCAACCCGGGTCCCTAAGGCTGAAACAAAGTACCTTATTTTCTACCATGTTTGGCACTACTTTACTATTTTTTTTTTCAAAATAACACATATTTCACTGCACATCCTTACACTGACACACCACTAAATGGCTTGCATATGACACCCGAAAATCACATCTGTGTATTTTTACGTAACACAAAGAGAAACTACCTAATTCTATCAAACTTTTATATTTTTCTGAAATGGAAGTGTTATCTTGTCTTCTGCAACGGTTTATTTTGATGCATCCTGTATATATATTTTTGATGCCAAAACAAAATATGTTGTTTTCATATTCTACACATCAGGATAGGTACGAAAGGCAAAAATTAGCAGAAAAAGCATAAAATAATGAAGTTAGTAACATATATTCTACATGAACAACTTTAACACTTACCTTCTCAATAAGATCACACGACGCAGACCTTTTGTAAAAAAATGACTCCAATTACCACTGAGTTATTCATTTTTCCTATAATTTCCTTATTTGTCTTAAAAATGTTGGCTGGCAACTGCCTAACAATATATTATATGTCATTATGTACATATTGAATTGTTATGAATTATCGTGTATTAATTATGTGTTTTGGTCTATATCTTAAGAACAATTTAGCATATTTACACGAAATCAAGCTCAAACTCGAGTACATGCACTTCTCTCATCGCGGTCGCCAACCCGGGTCGCTATGGCTGAAACAAAGTACCTTATTCTCAACTATGTTTGATGCTACTTTAGTGTTTTTTTCAAAATAACATATTTCACTGCACATCCTTACACTGACACACCACTAGTTTGCTTGCATATGACACCCGAGGATCACATATGGGTATTTTTACGTAACACAAAGAGAAACTACCTAATTATATCAAACTTTTATATTTTTCTTAAATGGAAGTTTTATCTTGTCTTCTGCAACGGTTTATTTTGATGCACCCTGTATATATATTTTCGATGTCAGTACAAATTTTGTTGTTTTCATATTCTACACATCAGGATAGGTACGAAAGGCAAAAATTAGCAGAAAAATCATAAAATAATAAAGTTAGTAACATATATTCTACATGAAGAACTTTAACCATTATCTTCTGAATGAGATCACATGACGCACACCTTCTGTTAAAAAAATGACTCCAATTACCACTGAGTTATTCATTTTTCCTATAATTTACTTATTTGTCTTAACAATGTTGGCTGGCAACCGCCTAACAATATATCATATGCCATTAAGTACATATTGAATTGTTATGAATTGTCGTGTATTATAATCTGTTTTGGTCTATATCTTAAGAACGATTTAACATATTTTCACGAAATAAAGCGCAAACTCGAGTACATGCACTACTCTCATCGCGGTCGCCAACCCGGGTCCCTATGGGTGAAACAAAGTACCTTATTCTCTACCATTTTGGTACTACTTTATTCTTTTTTTCAAAATAACACATATTTCACTGCACTTCCTTACACTGACACACCACTAAATGGCTTGCGTATGACCCCCGAAGATCACATATGTGTATTTTTACGTAACACAAAGAGAAACTACCTAATTATATCAAACATTTATATTTTTCTGAAATGGAAATGTTATCTTGTTTTCTGCAACGGTTTATTTTGATGCACCCTGTATATATATTTTCGATGTCAGAGCAAAATATGTTGTTTTCATATTCTACACATCAGGATACGTACGAAAGGCACAAATTAGCAGAAAAAGCATAAAATAATGAATTTAGTAATATATATTCTACATTAAAGACTTTAACTCTTACCTTCTCAATGAGATCACATGACGCACACCTTCTGTAAAAAAATGACTCCAATTACCACTGAGTTATCAGTTTTCCTACAATTTTTTTTATTTCTGTTAAAAATCTTGGCTGGCAACCGCCTAACACTATATTATATGTCATTATGTAGATATTGGATTGTTATGAATCGTCGTGTATTATAATCTGTTTTGGTCTATATCTTAAGAACCATTTAACATATTTTCACAAAATAAATAGCAAACTCGAGTACATGCACTTCTCTCATCGCGGTCGCCAACCCGGGTCGCTATGGCTGAAACAAAGTACCTTATTCTCTTCTAAGTTTGGTACTATTTTATTGTTTTTTTCAAAATAACATATTTCGCTGCACATCCTTACACTAACACTCCACTGGTTTGCTTGCATATGACACCCGAGGATCACATATGTGTATTTTTACGTAACACAAAGAGAAACTACCTAATTATATCAAACATTTATATTTTTCTGAAATGGAAATATTATCTTGTCTTCTGCAACGGTTTATTTTGATGCACCCTGTATATATATTTTCGATGTCAGAGCAAAATATGTTGTTTTCATATTCTACACATCAAGATAGGTACGAATGTCAAAAAATTAGCAGAAAAAGCATAAAATGATAAAGTTAGTAACATATATTCTACATTAACGACTTTAACCCTTACCTTCTCAATGAGATCACATGACGCACACATTCTGTAAAAAATTGACTCCAATTACCACTGAGTTATTCATTTTTCCTATAATTTCCTTATTTGTCTTAAAAATGTTGGCTGGCAACCGCCTAACAATATATTATATGTCATTATGTACATATTGAATTGTTATGAATTGTCGTGTATTATAATCTGTTTTGGTCTATATCTTAAGAACCATTTAAAATATTTTCACGAAATAAAGCGCAAATTCGAGTACATGCACTACTCTCATCGCGGTCGCCAACCCGGGTCCCTATGGCTGAAACAAAGTACCTTATTCTCTACCATTTTGGTACTACTTTATTGTTTTTTTCAAAATAACACATATTTCACTGCACTTCCTTACAGTGACACACCACTAGGTTGCTTGCATATGAGACCCGAGGATCACATACGTGTGTTTTTACGTGACACAAAGAGAAACTACGTAATTATATCAAACTTCTATATTTTTCTGAAATCGAAGTGTTATCTTGTCTTCTGCAACGGTTTATTTTGATGCACCCTGTATACATATTTTCGATGTCAGAACAAAATATGTTGTTTTCATATGCTACACATCAGGATAGGTACGAAAGGCACAATTAGCAAAAAAAGCATAAAATAATGTAGTCAGTAACATATATTCTACATGAACGACTTTAACCCTTACCTTCTCAAAGAGATCACAAGACGCACACCTTCTGTAAAAAATTGACTCCAATTACCACTGAGTTATTCATATTTCCTATAATTTCCTTATTTGTCTTAAAAATGTTGGCTGGCAACCGCCTAACAATATATTATATGTCATTATGTACATATTGAATTGTTATGAATTGTCGTGTATTATAATCTGTTTTGGTCTATATCTTAAGAACCCTTTTACATATTTTCACGAAATAAAGTGCAAACTCGAGTAAATTCACTTCTCTCATCGCGGTCGCCAACCCGGGTCCCTGTGGCTGAAACAAAGTACCTTATTCTCTACCATGTTTGGTACTACTTTATTGTTTTTTTGAAAATAACACATATTTCACTGCACATCCTTACACTGACATACCACTAGTTCGCTTGCATATGACACCCGAAGATCACATACGTGTATTTTTACGTAACAAAAAGAGAAAGTACCTAATTATATCAAACACTTATATTTTTCTGAAATCGAAGTGTTATCTTGTCTTCCGCAACGGTTTATTTTGATGCACCCTGTATATATATTTTCGATGTCATAGCAAAATATGTTGTTTTCATATTCTGCACCTCAGGATACGTACGAAAGGCACAAATGAGCACAAAAAGCATAAAATATTGAATTTAGTAACATATATTCTACATGAACGACTTTAACCCTTACCTTCTCAATGAGATCAAATGACGCACACCTTCTGTAAAAAATTCGCACCAATTACCACTGAGTTATTCATTTTTCCTATAATTTCCTTATTTATCTTAAAAAATTTTGGCTGGCAATCGCCTAACAATATATTATATGCCATTAAGTACATATTGAATTGTTATGAATTGTCGTGTATTATAATTTGTTTTGGTCTATAACTTAAGAACCATTTAACATATTTTCACGAAATAAAGCGCAAACTCGAGTACATGCACAACTCTCATCGCGGTCCCCAACCCGGGTCCCTATGGCTGAAACAAAGTACCTTATTCGATACCATTTTGGTAGTACTTTTTTGTTTTTTTCAAAATAACACATATTTCACTGCACTTCCTTACACTGACACACGACTAGGTTGCTTGCATATGAGACCCGGGGATCACATACGTGTATTTTTACGTAACACAAAGAGAAACTACGTAATTATATCAAACTTCTATATTTTTCTGAAATCGAAGTGTTATCTTGTCTTCTGCAACGGTTTATTTTGATGCACCCTGTATATATATTTTAGATGTCAGAGCAAAATATGTTGTTTTCATATGCTACACATCAGGATAGGTACGAAAGGCACAATTAGCACAAAGAGCATAAAATAATTCATTTAGTAACATATATTCTACATTAACGACTTTAACCCTTACCTTCTCAATGCGATCACATGACGCACACCTTCTGTAAAAAAATTCACACCAATTACCACTGAGTTATTCATTTTTCCTATAATTTCCTTATTTTCTTAAAAAAATGTTGGCTGGCAACCGCCTAACAATATATTATATGCCATTAAGTACATATTGAATTGTTATGAATTGTCGTGTATTATAATCTGTTTTGGTCTATATCTTAAGAACCATTTAACATATTTTCACGAAATAAAGCGCAAACTCGAGGACATGCACTACTCTCATGGCGGTCGCCAACCCGGGTCCCTATGGCTGAAACAAAGTACCTTATTCTCTACCATTTTGGTACTACTTTATTGTTTTTTTCAAAATAACACATATTTCACTGCACTTCCTTACACTGACACACCACTAGGTTGCTTGCATATGAGACCCGAGGATCACATACGTGTGTTTTTACGTGACACAAAGAGAAACTACGTAATTATATCAAACTTCTATATTTTTCTGAAATCGAAGTGTTATCTTGTCTTCTGCAACGGTTCATTTTGATGCACCCTGTATACATATTTTCGATGTCAGAACAAAATATGTTGTTTTCATACGCTACACATCAGGATAGGTACGAGAGGCACAATTAGCACAAAAAGCATAAAATAATGTAGTCAATAACATATATTCTACATGAACGACTTTAACCCTTACCTTCTCAATGAGATCACATGACGCACACCTTCTGTAAAAAATTGACTCCAATTACCACTGAGTTATTCATTTTTCCTATAATTTCCTTATTTATCTTAAAAGTGTTGGCTGGCAACCGCCTAACAATATATAAGATGTCATTATTTACATATTGAATTGTTATGAATTGTCGTGTATTATAATGTGTTTTGGTCTATATCTTAAGAACCATTTAACATATTTTCACGAAATAAAGCGCAACTCGAGTACATGCACGACTTTCGTCGCGGTCGCCAACCCGGGTCCCTAAGGCTGAAACAAAGTACCTTATTTTCTACCATGTTTGGCACTACTTTACTATTTTTTTTTTCAAAATAACACATATTTCACTGCACATCCTTACACTGACACACCACTAAATGGCTTGCATATGACACCCGAAAATCACATCTGTGTATTTTTACGTAACACAAAGAGAAACTACCTAATTCTATCAAACTTTTATATTTTTCTGAAATGGAAGTGTTATCTTGTCTTCTGCAACGGTTTATTTTGATGCATCCTGTATATATATTTTTGATGCCAAAACAAAATATGTTGTTTTCATATTCTACACATCAGGATAGGTACGAAAGGCAAAAATTAGCAGAAAAAGCATAAAATAATGAAGTTAGTAACATATATTCTACATGAACAACTTTAACACTTACCTTCTCAATAAGATCACACGACGCAGACCTTTTGTAAAAAAATGACTCCAATTACCACTGAGTTATTCATTTTTCCTATAATTTCCTTATTTGTCTTAAAAATGTTGGCTGGCAACTGCCTAACAATATATTATATGTCATTATGTACATATTGAATTGTTATGAATTATCGTGTATTAATTATGTGTTTTGGTCTATATCTTAAGAACAATTTAGCATATTTACACGAAATCAAGCTCAAACTCGAGTACATGCACTTCTCTCATCGCGGTCGCCAACCCGGGTCGCTATGGCTGAAACAAAGTACCTTATTCTCAACTATGTTTGATGCTACTTTAGTGTTTTTTTCAAAATAACATATTTCACTGCACATCCTTACACTGACACACCACTAGTTTGCTTGCATATGACACCCGAGGATCACATATGGGTATTTTTACGTAACACAAAGAGAAACTACCTAATTATATCAAACTTTTATATTTTTCTTAAATGGAAGTTTTATCTTGTCTTCTGCAACGGTTTATTTTGATGCACCCTGTATATATATTTTCGATGTCAGTACAAATTTTGTTGTTTTCATATTCTACACATCAGGATAGGTACGAAAGGCAAAAATTAGCAGAAAAATCATAAAATAATAAAGTTAGTAACATATATTCTACATGAAGAACTTTAACCATTATCTTCTGAATGAGATCACATGACGCACACCTTCTGTTAAAAAAATGACTCCAATTACCACTGAGTTATTCATTTTTCCTATAATTTACTTATTTGTCTTAACAATGTTGGCTGGCAACCGCCTAACAATATATCATATGCCATTAAGTACATATTGAATTGTTATGAATTGTCGTGTATTATAATCTGTTTTGGTCTATATCTTAAGAACGATTTAACATATTTTCACGAAATAAAGCGCAAACTCGAGTACATGCACTACTCTCATCGCGGTCGCCAACCCGGGTCCCTATGGGTGAAACAAAGTACCTTATTCTCTACCATTTTGGTACTACTTTATTCTTTTTTTCAAAATAACACATATTTCACTGCACTTCCTTACACTGACACACCACTAAATGGCTTGCGTATGACCCCCGAAGATCACATATGTGTATTTTTACGTAACACAAAGAGAAACTACCTAATTATATCAAACATTTATATTTTTCTGAAATGGAAATGTTATCTTGTTTTCTGCAACGGTTTATTTTGATGCACCCTGTATATATATTTTCGATGTCAGAGCAAAATATGTTGTTTTCATATTCTACACATCAGGATACGTACGAAAGGCACAAATTAGCAGAAAAAGCATAAAATAATGAATTTAGTAATATATATTCTACATTAAAGACTTTAACTCTTACCTTCTCAATGAGATCACATGACGCACACCTTCTGTAAAAAAATGACTCCAATTACCACTGAGTTATCAGTTTTCCTACAATTTTTTTTATTTCTGTTAAAAATCTTGGCTGGCAACCGCCTAACACTATATTATATGTCATTATGTAGATATTGGATTGTTATGAATCGTCGTGTATTATAATCTGTTTTGGTCTATATCTTAAGAACCATTTAACATATTTTCACAAAATAAATAGCAAACTCGAGTACATGCACTTCTCTCATCGCGGTCGCCAACCCGGGTCGCTATGGCTGAAACAAAGTACCTTATTCTCTTCTAAGTTTGGTACTATTTTATTGTTTTTTTCAAAATAACATATTTCGCTGCACATCCTTACACTAACACTCCACTGGTTTGCTTGCATATGACACCCGAGGATCACATATGTGTATTTTTACGTAACACAAAGAGAAACTACCTAATTATATCAAACATTTATATTTTTCTGAAATGGAAATATTATCTTGTCTTCTGCAACGGTTTATTTTGATGCACCCTGTATATATATTTTCGATGTCAGAGCAAAATATGTTGTTTTCATATTCTACACATCAAGATAGGTACGAATGTCAAAAAATTAGCAGAAAAAGCATAAAATGATAAAGTTAGTAACATATATTCTACATTAACGACTTTAACCCTTACCTTCTCAATGAGATCACATGACGCACACATTCTGTAAAAAATTGACTCCAATTACCACTGAGTTATTCATTTTTCCTATAATTTCCTTATTTGTCTTAAAAATGTTGGCTGGCAACCGCCTAACAATATATTATATGTCATTATGTACATATTGAATTGTTATGAATTGTCGTGTATTATAATCTGTTTTGGTCTATATCTTAAGAACCATTTAAAATATTTTCACGAAATAAAGCGCAAATTCGAGTACATGCACTACTCTCATCGCGGTCGCCAACCCGGGTCCCTATGGCTGAAACAAAGTACCTTATTCTCTACCATTTTGGTACTACTTTATTGTTTTTTTCAAAATAACACATATTTCACTGCACTTCCTTACAGTGACACACCACTAGGTTGCTTGCATATGAGACCCGAGGATCACATACGTGTGTTTTTACGTGACACAAAGAGAAACTACGTAATTATATCAAACTTCTATATTTTTCTGAAATCGAAGTGTTATCTTGTCTTCTGCAACGGTTTATTTTGATGCACCCTGTATACATATTTTCGATGTCAGAACAAAATATGTTGTTTTCATATGCTACACATCAGGATAGGTACGAAAGGCACAATTAGCAAAAAAAGCATAAAATAATGTAGTCAGTAACATATATTCTACATGAACGACTTTAACCCTTACCTTCTCAAAGAGATCACAAGACGCACACCTTCTGTAAAAAATTGACTCCAATTACCACTGAGTTATTCATATTTCCTATAATTTCCTTATTTGTCTTAAAAATGTTGGCTGGCAACCGCCTAACAATATATTATATGTCATTATGTACATATTGAATTGTTATGAATTGTCGTGTATTATAATCTGTTTTGGTCTATATCTTAAGAACCCTTTTACATATTTTCACGAAATAAAGTGCAAACTCGAGTAAATTCACTTCTCTCATCGCGGTCGCCAACCCGGGTCCCTGTGGCTGAAACAAAGTACCTTATTCTCTACCATGTTTGGTACTACTTTATTGTTTTTTTGAAAATAACACATATTTCACTGCACATCCTTACACTGACATACCACTAGTTCGCTTGCATATGACACCCGAAGATCACATACGTGTATTTTTACGTAACAAAAAGAGAAAGTACCTAATTATATCAAACACTTATATTTTTCTGAAATCGAAGTGTTATCTTGTCTTCCGCAACGGTTTATTTTGATGCACCCTGTATATATATTTTCGATGTCATAGCAAAATATGTTGTTTTCATATTCTGCACCTCAGGATACGTACGAAAGGCACAAATGAGCACAAAAAGCATAAAATATTGAATTTAGTAACATATATTCTACATGAACGACTTTAACCCTTACCTTCTCAATGAGATCAAATGACGCACACCTTCTGTAAAAAATTCGCACCAATTACCACTGAGTTATTCATTTTTCCTATAATTTCCTTATTTATCTTAAAAAATTTTGGCTGGCAATCGCCTAACAATATATTATATGCCATTAAGTACATATTGAATTGTTATGAATTGTCGTGTATTATAATTTGTTTTGGTCTATAACTTAAGAACCATTTAACATATTTTCACGAAATAAAGCGCAAACTCGAGTACATGCACAACTCTCATCGCGGTCCCCAACCCGGGTCCCTATGGCTGAAACAAAGTACCTTATTCGATACCATTTTGGTAGTACTTTTTTGTTTTTTTCAAAATAACACATATTTCACTGCACTTCCTTACACTGACACACGACTAGGTTGCTTGCATATGAGACCCGGGGATCACATACGTGTATTTTTACGTAACACAAAGAGAAACTACGTAATTATATCAATCTTCTATATTTTTCTGAAATCGAAGTGTTATCTTGTCTTCTGCAACGGTTTATTTTGATGCACCCTGTATATATATTTTAGATGTCAGAGCAAAATATGTTGTTTTCATATGCTACACATCAGGATAGGTACGAAAGGCACAATTAGCACAAAGAGCATAAAATAATTCATTTAGTAACATATATTCTACATTAACGACTTTAACCCTTACCTTCTCAATGCGATCACATGACGCACACCTTCTGTAAAAAAATTCACACCAATTACCACTGAGTTATTCATTTTTCCTATAATTTCCTTATTTTCTTAAAAAAATGTTGGCTGGCAACCGCCTAACAATATATTATATGCCATTAAGTACATATTGAATTGTTATGAATTGTCGTGTATTATAATCTGTTTTGGTCTATATCTTAAGAACCATTTAACATATTTTCACGAAATAAAGCGCAAACTCGAGGACATGCACTACTCTCATGGCGGTCGCCAACCCGGGTCCCTATGGCTGAAACAAAGTACCTTATTCTCTACCATTTTGGTACTACTTTATTGTTTTTTTCAAAATAACACATATTTCACTGCACTTCCTTACACTGACACACCACTAGGTTGCTTGCATATGAGACCCGAGGATCACATACGTGTGTTTTTACGTGACACAAAGAGAAACTACGTAATTATATCAAACTTCTATATTTTTCTGAAATCGAAGTGTTATCTTGTCTTCTGCAACGGTTCATTTTGATGCACCCTGTATACATATTTTCGATGTCAGAACAAAATATGTTGTTTTCATACGCTACACATCAGGATAGGTACGAGAGTCACAATTAGCACAAAAAGCATAAAATAATGTAGTCAGTAACATATATTCTACATGAACGACTTTAACCCTTACCTTCTCAATGAGATCACATGACGCACACCTTCTGTAAAAATTGTTTCCAATTACCACTGAGTTATTCATTTTTCCTATAATTTCCTTATTTATCCCTAAAGTGTTGGCTGGCAACCGCCTAACAAGATATTATATGTCATTATTTACATATTGAATTGTTATGAATTGTCGTGTATTATAATGTGTTTTGGTCTATATCTTAAGAACCATTTAGCATATTTTCACGAAATAAAGCGCAAACTCGAGTACATGCACTTCTCTCATCGCGGTCGCCAACCCGGGTCGCTATGGCTGAAACAAAGTACCTTATTCTCTACTATGTTTGGTGCTACTTTTTTGTTTTTTTTAAAAATAACATATTTCACTGCACATCCTTACACTGACACACCACTAGTTTGCTTGCATATGACACCCGAGGATCACATATGTGTATTTTTACGTAACACAAAGAGAAACTACCTAATTATATCAAACTTTTATATTTTTCTTAAATGGAAGTTTTATCTTGTCTTCTGCAACGGTTTATTTTGATGCACCCTGTATATATATTTTCGATGTCAGTACAAATTTTGTTGTTTTCATATTCTACACATCAGGATAGGTACGAAAGGCAAAAATTAGCAGAAAAATCATAAAATAATAAAGTTAGTAACATATATTCTACATGAACGACTTTAACCATTATCTTCTCAATGAGATCACATGACGCACACCTTCTGTTAAAAAAATGACTCCAATTACCACTGAGTTATTCATTTTTCCTATAATTTACTTATTTGTCTTAAAAATGTTGGCTGGCAACCGCCTAACAATATATTATATGCCATTAAGTACATATTGAATTGTTATGAATTGTCGTGTATTATAATCTGTTTTGGTCTATATCTTAAGAACCATTTAACATATTTTCACGAAATAAAAGCGCAAACTCGAGTACATACACTACTCTCATCGCGGTCCCCAACCCGGGTCCCTATGGCTGAAACAAAGTACCTTATTCTCTACCATTTTGGTACTACTTTATTGTTTTTTTCAAAATAACACATATTTCACTGCACTTCCTTACACTGACTCACCACTAGGTTGCTTGCATATGAGACCCGAGGATCACATACGTGTGTTTTTACGTGACACAAAGAGAAACTACGTAATTATATCAAACTTCTATATTTTTCTGAAATCGAAGTGTTATCTTGTCTTCTGCAACGGTTCATTTTGATGCACCCTGTATACATATTTTCGATGTCAGAACAAAATATGTTGTTTTCATACGCTACACATCAGGATAGGTACGAGAGTCACAATTAGCACAAAAAGCATAAAATAATGTAGTCAATAACATATATTCTACATGAACGACTTTAACCCTTACCTTCTCAATGAGATCACATGACGCACACCTTCTGTAAAAAATTGACTCCAATTACCACTGAGTTATTCATTTTTCCTATAATTTCCTTATTTCTCTTAAAAATGTTGGTTGGCAACCGCCTAACAATATATTATATGTCATTATGTACATATTGAATTGTTATGAATTGTCGTGTATTATAATGTGTTTTGGTCTATATCGTAAGAACCATTTAACATATTTTCACGAAATAAAGCGCAAACTCGAGTACATGCACTGCTCTCATCGCGGTCGCCAACCAGGGTCCCTATGGCTGAAACAAAGTACCTTATTCTCTACCATGTTTGGTACTACTTTATTGTTTTTTTCAAAATAACACATATTTCACTGCACTTCCTTACACTGACACACCACTAGGTTGCTTGCATATGAGACCCGAGGATCACATACGTGTGTTTTTACGTGACACAAAGAGAAACTACGTAATTATATCAAACTTCTATATTTTTCTGAAATCGAAGTGTTATCTTGTCTTCTGCAACGGTTCATTTTGATGCACCCTGTATACATATTTTCGATGTCAGAACAAAATATGTTGTTTTCATACGCTACACATCAGGATAGGTACGAGAGGCACAATTAGCACAAAAAGCATAAAATAATGTAGTCAATAACATATATTCTACATGAACGACTTTAACCCTTACCTTCTCAATGAGATCACATGACGCACACCTTCTGTAAAAAATTGACTCCAATTACCACTGAGTTATTCATTTTTCCTATAATTTCCTTATTTATCTTAAAAGTGTTGGCTGGCAACCGCCTAACAATATATAAGATGTCATTATTTACATATTGAATTGTTATGAATTGTCGTGTATTATAATGTGTTTTGGTCTATATCTTAAGAACCATTTAACATATTTTCACGAAATAAAGCGCAACTCGAGTACATGCACGACTTTCGTCGCGGTCGCCAACCCGGGTCCCTAAGGCTGAAACAAAGTACCTTATTTTCTACCATGTTTGGCACTACTTTACTATTTTTTTTTTCAAAATAACACATATTTCACTGCACATCCTTACACTGACACACCACTAAATGGCTTGCATATGACACCCGAAAATCACATCTGTGTATTTTTACGTAACACAAAGAGAAACTACCTAATTCTATCAAACTTTTATATTTTTCTGAAATGGAAGTGTTATCTTGTCTTCTGCAACGGTTTATTTTGATGCATCCTGTATATATATTTTTGATGCCAAAACAAAATATGTTGTTTTCATATTCTACACATCAGGATAGGTACGAAAGGCAAAAATTAGCAGAAAAAGCATAAAATAATGAAGTTAGTAACATATATTCTACATGAACAACTTTAACACTTACCTTCTCAATAAGATCACACGACGCAGACCTTTTGTAAAAAAATGACTCCAATTACCACTGAGTTATTCATTTTTCCTATAATTTCCTTATTTGTCTTAAAAATGTTGGCTGGCAACTGCCTAACAATATATTATATGTCATTATGTACATATTGAATTGTTATGAATTATCGTGTATTAATTATGTGTTTTGGTCTATATCTTAAGAACAATTTAGCATATTTACACGAAATCAAGCTCAAACTCGAGTACATGCACTTCTCTCATCGCGGTCGCCAACCCGGGTCGCTATGGCTGAAACAAAGTACCTTATTCTCAACTATGTTTGATGCTACTTTAGTGTTTTTTTCAAAATAACATATTTCACTGCACATCCTTACACTGACACACCACTAGTTTGCTTGCATATGACACCCGAGGATCACATATGGGTATTTTTACGTAACACAAAGAGAAACTACCTAATTATATCAAACTTTTATATTTTTCTTAAATGGAAGTTTTATCTTGTCTTCTGCAACGGTTTATTTTGATGCACCCTGTATATATATTTTCGATGTCAGTACAAATTTTGTTGTTTTCATATTCTACACATCAGGATAGGTACGAAAGGCAAAAATTAGCAGAAAAATCATAAAATAATAAAGTTAGTAACATATATTCTACATGAAGAACTTTAACCATTATCTTCTGAATGAGATCACATGACGCACACCTTCTGTTAAAAAAATGACTCCAATTACCACTGAGTTATTCATTTTTCCTATAATTTACTTATTTGTCTTAACAATGTTGGCTGGCAACCGCCTAACAATATATCATATGCCATTAAGTACATATTGAATTGTTATGAATTGTCGTGTATTATAATCTGTTTTGGTCTATATCTTAAGAACGATTTAACATATTTTCACGAAATAAAGCGCAAACTCGAGTACATGCACTACTCTCATCGCGGTCGCCAACCCGGGTCCCTATGGGTGAAACAAAGTACCTTATTCTCTACCATTTTGGTACTACTTTATTCTTTTTTTCAAAATAACACATATTTCACTGCACTTCCTTACACTGACACACCACTAAATGGCTTGCGTATGACCCCCGAAGATCACATATGTGTATTTTTACGTAACACAAAGAGAAACTACCTAATTATATCAAACATTTATATTTTTCTGAAATGGAAATGTTATCTTGTTTTCTGCAACGGTTTATTTTGATGCACCCTGTATATATATTTTCGATGTCAGAGCAAAATATGTTGTTTTCATATTCTACACATCAGGATACGTACGAAAGGCACAAATTAGCAGAAAAAGCATAAAATAATGAATTTAGTAATATATATTCTACATTAAAGACTTTAACTCTTACCTTCTCAATGAGATCACATGACGCACACCTTCTGTAAAAAAATGACTCCAATTACCACTGAGTTATCAGTTTTCCTACAATTTTTTTTATTTCTGTTAAAAATCTTGGCTGGCAACCGCCTAACACTATATTATATGTCATTATGTAGATATTGGATTGTTATGAATCGTCGTGTATTATAATCTGTTTTGGTCTATATCTTAAGAACCATTTAACATATTTTCACAAAATAAATAGCAAACTCGAGTACATGCACTTCTCTCATCGCGGTCGCCAACCCGGGTCGCTATGGCTGAAACAAAGTACCTTATTCTCTTCTAAGTTTGGTACTATTTTATTGTTTTTTTCAAAATAACATATTTCGCTGCACATCCTTACACTAACACTCCACTGGTTTGCTTGCATATGACACCCGAGGATCACATATGTGTATTTTTACGTAACACAAAGAGAAACTACCTAATTATATCAAACATTTATATTTTTCTGAAATGGAAATATTATCTTGTCTTCTGCAACGGTTTATTTTGATGCACCCTGTATATATATTTTCGATGTCAGAGCAAAATATGTTGTTTTCATATTCTACACATCAAGATAGGTACGAATGTCAAAAAATTAGCAGAAAAAGCATAAAATGATAAAGTTAGTAACATATATTCTACATTAACGACTTTAACCCTTACCTTCTCAATGAGATCACATGACGCACACATTCTGTAAAAAATTGACTCCAATTACCACTGAGTTATTCATTTTTCCTATAATTTCCTTATTTGTCTTAAAAATGTTGGCTGGCAACCGCCTAACAATATATTATATGTCATTATGTACATATTGAATTGTTATGAATTGTCGTGTATTATAATCTGTTTTGGTCTATATCTTAAGAACCATTTAAAATATTTTCACGAAATAAAGCGCAAATTCGAGTACATGCACTACTCTCATCGCGGTCGCCAACCCGTGTCCCTATGGCTGAAACAAAGTACCTTATTCTCTACCATTTTGGTACTACTTTATTGTTTTTTTCAAAATAACACATATTTCACTGCACTTCCTTACAGTGACACACCACTAGGTTGCTTGCATATGAGACCCGAGGATCACATACGTGTGTTTTTACGTGACACAAAGAGAAACTACGTAATTATATCAAACTTCTATATTTTTCTGAAATCGAAGTGTTATCTTGTCTTCTGCAACGGTTTATTTTGATGCACCCTGTATACATATTTTCGATGTCAGAACAAAATATGTTGTTTTCATATGCTACACATCAGGATAGGTACGAAAGGCACAATTAGCAAAAAAAGCATAAAATAATGTAGTCAGTAACATATATTCTACATGAACGACTTTAACCCTTACCTTCTCAAAGAGATCACAAGACGCACACCTTCTGTAAAAAATTGACTCCAATTACCACTGAGTTATTCATATTTCCTATAATTTCCTTATTTGTCTTAAAAATGTTGGCTGGCAACCGCCTAACAATATATTATATGTCATTATGTACATATTGAATTGTTATGAATTGTCGTGTATTATAATCTGTTTTGGTCTATATCTTAAGAACCCTTTTACATATTTTCACGAAATAAAGTGCAAACTCGAGTAAATTCACTTCTCTCATCGCGGTCGCCAACCCGGGTCCCTGTGGCTGAAACAAAGTACCTTATTCTCTACCATGTTTGGTACTACTTTATTATTTTTTTGAAAATAACACATATTTCACTGCACATCCTTACACTGACATACCACTAGTTCGCTTGCATATGACACCCGAAGATCACATACATGTATTTTTACGTAACAAAAAGAGAAAGTACCTAATTATATCAAACACTTATATTTTTCTGAAATCGAAGTGTTATCTTGTCTTCCGCAACGGTTTATTTTGATGCACCCTGTATATATATTTTCGATGTCATAGCAAAATATGTTGTTTTCATATTCTGCACCTCAGGATACGTACGAAAGGCACAAATGAGCACAAAAAGCATAAAATATTGAATTTAGTAACATATATTCTACATGAACGACTTTAACCCTTACCTTCTCAATGAGATCAAATGACGCACACCTTCTGTAAAAAATTCGCACCAATTACCACTGAGTTATTCATTTTTCCTATAATTTCCTTATTTATCTTAAAAAATTTTGGCTGGCAATCGCCTAACAATATATTATATGCCATTAAGTACATATTGAATTGTTATGAATTGTCGTGTATTATAATTTGTTTTGGTCTATAACTTAAGAACCATTTAACATATTTTCACGAAATAAAGCGCAAACTCGAGTACATGCACAACTCTCATCGCGGTCCCCAACCCGGGTCCCTATGGCTGAAACAAAGTACCTTATTCGATACCATTTTGGTAGTACTTTTTTGTTTTTTTCAAAATAACACATATTTCACTGCACTTCCTTACACTGACACACGACTAGGTTGCTTGCATATGAGACCCGGGGATCACATACGTGTATTTTTACGTAACACAAAGAGAAACTACGTAATTATATCAAACTTCTATATTTTTCTGAAATCGAAGTGTTATCTTGTCTTCTGCAACGGTTTATTTTGATGCACCCTGTATATATATTTTAGATGTCAGAGCAAAATATGTTGTTTTCATATGCTACACATCAGGATAGGTACGAAAGGCACAATTAGCACAAAGAGCATAAAATAATTCATTTAGTAACATATATTCTACATTAACGACTTTAACCCTTACCTTCTCAATGCGATCACATGACGCACACCTTCTGTAAAAAAATTCACACCAATTACCACTGAGTTATTCATTTTTCCTATAATTTCCTTATTTTCTTAAAAAAATTTGGCTGGCAACCGCCTAACAATATATTATATGCCATTAAGTACATATTGAATTGTTATGAATTGTCGTGTATTATAATCTGTTTTGGTCTATATCTTAAGAACCATTTAACATATTTTCACGAAATAAAGCGCAAACTCGAGGACATGCACTACTCTCATGGCGGTCGCCAACCCGGGTCCCTATGGCTGAAACAAAGTACCTTATTCTCTACCATTTTGGTACTACTTTATTGTTTTTTTCAAAATAACACATATTTCACTGCACTTCCTTACACTGACACACCACTAGGTTGCTTGCATATGAGACCCGAGGATCACATACGTGTGTTTTTACGTGACACAAAGAGAAACTACGTAATTATATCAAACTTCTATATTTTTCTGAAATCGAAGTGTTATCTTGTCTTCTGCAACGGTTCATTTTGATGCACCCTGTATACATATTTTCGATGTCAGAACAAAATATGTTGTTTTCATACGCTACACATCAGGATAGGTACGAGAGTCACAATTAGCACAAAAAGCATAAAATAATGTAGTCAGTAACATATATTCTACATGAACGACTTTAACCCTTACCTTCTCAATGAGATCACATGACGCACACCTTCTGTAAAAATTGTTTCCAATTACCACTGAGTTATTCATTTTTCCTATAATTTCCTTATTTATCCCTAAAGTGTTGGCTGGCAACCGCCTAACAAGATATTATATGTCATTATTTACATATTGAATTGTTATGAATTGTCGTGTATTATAATGTGTTTTGGTCTATATCTTAAGAACCATTTAGCATATTTTCACGAAATAAAGCGCAAACTCGAGTACATGCACTTCTCTCATCGCGGTCGCCAACCCGGGTCGCTATGGCTGAAACAAAGTACCTTATTCTCTACTATGTTTGGTGCTACTTTTTTGTTTTTTTAAAAATAACATATTTCACTGCACATCCTTACACTGACACACCACTAGTTTGCTTGCATATGACACCCGAGGATCACATATGTGTATTTTTACGTAACACTAAGAGAAACTACCTAATTATATCAAACTTTTATATTTTTCTTAAATGGAAGTTTTATCTTGTCTTCTGCAACGGTTTATTTTGATGCACCCTGTATATATATTTTCGATGTCAGTACAAATTTTGTTGTTTTCATATTCTACACATCAGGATAGGTACGAAAGGCAAAAATTAGCAGAAAAATCATAAAATAATAAAGTTAGTAACATATATTCTACATGAACGACTTTAACCATTATCTTCTCAATGAGATCACATGACGCACACCTTCTGTTAAAAAAATGACTCCAATTACCACTGAGTTATTCATTTTTCCTATAATTTACTTATTTGTCTTAAAAATGTTGGCTGGCAACCGCCTAACAATATATTATATGCCATTAAGTACATATTGAATTGTTATGAATTATCGTGTATTATAATCTGTTTTGGTCTATATCTTAAGAACCATTTAACATATTTTCACGAAATAAAAGCGCAAACTCGAGTACATACACTACTCTCATCGCGGTCGCCTACCCGGGTCCCTATGGCTGAAACAAAGTACCTTATTCTCTACCATTTTGGTACTACTTTATTGTTTTTTTCAAAATAACACATATTTCACTGCACTTCCTTACACTGACACACCACTAGGTTGCTTGCATATGAGACCCGAGGATCACATACGTGTGTTTTTACGTGACACAAAGAGAAACTACGTAATTATATCAAACTTCTATATTTTTCTGAAATCGAAGTGTTATCTTGTCTTCTGCAACGGTTCATTTTGATGCACCCTGTATACATATTTTCGATGTCAGAACAAAATATGTTGTTTTCATACGCTACACATCAGGATAGGTACGAGAGGCACAATTAGCACAAAAAGCATAAAATAATGTAGTCAATAACATATATTCTACATGAACAACTTTAACCCTTACCTTCTCAATGAGATCACATGACGCACACCTTCTGTAAAAAATTGACTCCAATTACCACTGAGTTATTCATTTTTCCTATAATTTCCTTATTTCTCTTAAAAATGTTGGTTGGCAACCGCCTAACAATATATTATATGTCATTATGTACATATTGAATTGTTATGAATTGTCGTGTATTATAATGTGTTTTGGTCTATATCGTAAGAACCATTTAACATATTTTCACGAAATAAAGCGCAAACTCGAGTACATGCACTGCTCTCATCGCGGTCGCCAACCAGGGTCCCTATGGCTGAAACAAAGTACCTTATTCTCTACCATGTTTGGTACTACTTTATTGTTTTTTTTCAAAATAACACATATTTCACTGCACTTCCTTACACTGACACACCACTAGGTTGCTTGCATATGAGACCCGAGGATCACATACGTGTGTTTTTACGTGACACAAAGAGAAACTACGTAATTATATCAAACTTCTATATTTTTCTGAAATCGAAGTGTTATCTTGTCTTCTGCAACGGTTCATTTTGATGCACCCTGTATACATATTTTCGATGTCAGAACAAAATATGTTGTTTTCATACGCTACACATCAGGATAGGTACGAGAGGCACAATTAGCACAAAAAGCATAAAATAATGTAGTCAATAACATATATTCTACATGAACGACTTTAACCCTTACCTTCTCAATGAGATCACATGACGCACACCTTCTGTAAAAAATTGACTCCAATTACCACTGAGTTATTCATTTTTCCTATAATTTCCTTATTTATCTTAAAAGTGTTGGCTGGCAACCGCCTAACAATATATAAGATGTCATTATTTACATATTGAATTGTTATGAATTGTCGTGTATTATAATGTGTTTTGGTCTATATCTTAAGAACCATTTAACATATTTTCACGAAATAAAGCGCAACTCGAGTACATGCACGACTTTCGTCGCGGTCGCCAACCCGGGTCCCTAAGGCTGAAACAAAGTACCTTATTTTCTACCATGTTTGGCACTACTTTACTATTTTTTTTTTCAAAATAACACATATTTCACTGCACATCCTTACACTGACACACCACTAAATGGCTTGCATATGACACCCGAAAATCACATCTGTGTATTTTTACGTAACACAAAGAGAAACTACCTAATTCTATCAAACTTTTATATTTTTCTGAAATGGAAGTGTTATCTTGTCTTCTGCAACGGTTTATTTTGATGCATCCTGTATATATATTTTTGATGCCAAAACAAAATATGTTGTTTTCATATTCTACACATCAGGATAGGTACGAAAGGCAAAAATTAGCAGAAAAAGCATAAAATAATGAAGTTAGTAACATATATTCTACATGAACAACTTTAACACTTACCTTCTCAATAAGATCACACGACGCAGACCTTTTGTAAAAAAATGACTCCAATTACCACTGAGTTATTCATTTTTCCTATAATTTCCTTATTTGTCTTAAAAATGTTGGCTGGCAACTGCCTAACAATATATTATATGTCATTATGTACATATTGAATTGTTATGAATTATCGTGTATTAATTATGTGTTTTGGTCTATATCTTAAGAACCATTTAGCATATTCACACGAAATCAAGCTCAAACTCGAGTACATGCACTTCTCTCATCGCGGTCGCCAACCCGGGTCGCTATGGCTGAAACAAAGTACCTTATTCTCAACTATGTTTGATGCTACTTTAGTGTTTTTTTCAAAATAACATATTTCACTGCACATCCTTACACTGACACACCACTAGTTTGCTTGCATATGACACCCGAGGATCACATATGGGTATTTTTACGTAACACAAAGAGAAACTACCTAATTATATCAAACTTTTATATTTTTCTTAAATGGAAGTTTTATCTTGTCTTCTGCAACGGTTTATTTTGATGCACCCTGTATATATATTTTCGATGTCAGTACAAATTTTGTTGTTTTCATATTCTACACATCAGGATAGGTACGAAAGGCAAAAATTAGCAGAAAAATCATAAAATAATAAAGTTAGTAACATATATTCTACATGAAGAACTTTAACCATTATCTTCTGAATGAGATCACATGACGCACACCTTCTGTTAAAAAAATGACTCCAATTACCACTGAGTTATTCATTTTTCCTATAATTTACTTATTTGTCTTAATAATGTTGGCTGGCAACCGCCTAACAATATATCATATGCCATTAAGTACATATTGAATTGTTATGAATTGTCGTGTATTATAATCTGTTTTGGTCTATATCTTAAGAACGATTTAACATATTTTCACGAAATAAAGCGCAAACTCGAGTACATGCACTACTCTCATCGCGGTCGCCAACCCGGGTCCCTATGGCTGAAACAAAGTACCTTATTCTCTACCATTTTGGTACTACTTTATTCTTTTTTTCAAAATAACACATATTTCACTGCACTTCCTTACACTGACACACCACTAAATGGCTTGCGTATGACCCCCGAAGATCACATATGTGTATTTTTACGTAACACAAAGAGAAACTACCTAATTATATCAAACATTTATATTTTTCTGAAATGGAAATGTTATTTTGTTTTCTGCAACGGTTTATTTTGATGGACCCTGTATATATATTTTCGATGTCAGAGCAAAATATGTTGTTTTCATATTCTACACATCAGGATACGTACGAAAGGCACAAATTAGCAGAAAAAGCATAAAATAATGAATTTAGTAATATATATTCTACATTAAAGACTTTAACTCTTACCTTCTCAATGAGATCACATGACGCACACCTTCTGTAAAAAAATGACTCCAATTACCACTGAGTTATCAGTTTTCCTACAATTTTTTTATTTCTGTTAAAAATCTTGGCTGGCAACCGCCTAACACTATATTATATGTCATTATGTAGATATTGGATTGTTATGAATCGTCGTGTATTATAATCTGTTTTGGTCTATATCTTAAGAACCATTTAACATATTTTCACAAAATAAATAGCAAACTCGAGTACATGCACTTCTCTCATCGCGGTCGCCAACCCGGGTCGCTATGGCTGAAACAAAGTACCTTATTCTCTTCTAAGTTTGGTACTATTTTATTGTTTTTTTCAAAATAACATATTTCGCTGCACATCCTTACACTGACACTCCACTGGTTTGCTTGCATATGACACCCGAGGATCACATATGTGTATTTTTACGTAACACAAAGAGAAACTACCTAATTATATCAAACATTTATATTTTTCTGAAATGGAAATATTATCTTGTCTTCTGCAACGGTTTATTTTGATGCACCCTGTATATATATTTTCGATGTCAGAGCAAAATATGTTGTTTTCATATTCTACACATCAAGATAGGTACGAATGTCAAAAAATTAGCAGAAAAAGCATAAAATGATAAAGTTAGTAACATATATTCTACATTAACGACTTTAACCCTTACCTTCTCAATGAGATCACATGACGCACACATTCTGTAAAAAATTGACTCCAATTACCACTGAGTTATTCATTTTTCCTATAATTTCCTTATTTGTCTTAAAAATGTTGGCTGGCAACCGCCTAACAATATATTATATGTCATTATGTACATATTGAATTGTTATGAATTGTCGTGTATTATAATCTGTTTTGGTCTATATCTTAAGAACCATTTAAAATATTTTCACGAAATAAAGCGCAAATTCGAGTACATGAACTACTCTCATCGCGGTCCCCAACCCGGGTCCCTATGGCTGAAACAAAGTACCTTATTCTCTACCATTTTGGTACTACTTTATTGTTTTTTTCAAAATAACACATATTTCAATGCACTTCCTTACAGTGACACACCACTAGGTTGCTTGCATATGAGACCCGAGGATCACATACGTGTGTTTTTACGTGACACAAAGAGAAACTACGTAATTATATCAAACTTCTATATTTTTCTGAAATCGAAGTGTTATCTTGTCTTCTGCAACGGTTTATTTTGATGCACCCTGTATACATATTTTCGATGTCAGAACAAAATATGTTGTTTTCATATGCTACACATCAGGATAGGTACGAAAGGCACAATTAGCAAAAAAAGCATAAAATAATGTAGTCAGTAACATATATTCTACATGAACGACTTTAACCCTTACCTTCTCAAAGAGATCACAAGACGCACACCTTCTGTAAAAAATTGACTCCAATTACCACTGAGTTATTCATATTTCCTATAATTTCCTTATTTGTCTTAAAAATGTTGGCTGGCAACCGCCTAACAATATATTATATGTCATTATGTACATATTGAATTGTTATGAATTGTCGTGTATTATAATCTGTTTTGGTCTATATCTTAAGAACGATTTAACATATTTTCACGAAATAAAGCGCAAACTCGAGTACATGCACTACTCTCATCGCGGTCGCCAACCCGGGTCCCTATGGCTGAAACAAAGTACCTTATTCTCTACCATTTTGGTACTACTTTATTCTTTTTTTCAAAACAACACATATTTCACTGCACTTCCTTACACTGACACACCACTAAATGGCTTGCGTATGACCCCCGAAGATCACATATGTGTATTTTTACGTAACACAAAGAGAAACTACCTAATTATATCAAACATTTATATTTTTCTGAAATGGAAATGTTATCTTGTTTTCTGCAACGGTTTATTTTGATGCACCCTGTATATATATTTTCGATGTCAGAGCAAAATATGTTGTTTTCATATTCTACACATCAGGATACGTACGAAAGGCACAAATTAGCAGAAAAAGCATAAAATAATGAATTTAGTAATATATATTCTACATTAAAGACTTTAACTCTTACCTTCTCAATGAGATCACATGACGCACACCTTCTGTAAAAAAATGACTCCAATTACCACTGAGTTATCAGTTTTCCTACAATTTTTTTATTTCTGTTAAAAATCTTGGCTGGCAACCGCCTAACACTATATTATATGTCATTATGTAGATATTGGATTGTTATGAATCGTCGTGTATTATAATCTGTTTTGGTCTATATCTTAAGAACCATTTAACATATTTTCACAAAATAAATAGCAAACTCGAGTACATGCACTTCTCTCATCGCGGTCGCCAACCCGGGTCGCTATGGCTGAAACAAAGTACCTTATTCTCTTCTAAGTTTGGTACTATTTTATTGTTTTTTTCAAAATAACATATTTCGCTGCACATCCTTACACTGACACTCCACTGGTTTGCTTGCATATGACACCCGAGGATCACATATGTGTATTTTTACGTAACACAAAGAGAAACTACCTAATTATATCAAACATTTATATTTTTCTGAAATGGAAATATTATCTTGTCTTCTGCAACGGTTTATTTTGATGCACCCTGTATATATATTTTCGATGTCAGAGCAAAATATGTTGTTTTCATATTCTACACATCAAGATAGGTACGAATGTCAAAAAATTAGCAGAAAAAGCATAAAATGATAAAGTTAGTAACATATATTCTACATTAACGACTTTAACCCTTACCTTCTCAATGAGATCACATGACGCACACATTCTGTAAAAAATTGACTCCAATTACCACTGAGTTATTCATTTTTCCTATAATTTCCTTATTTGTCTTAAAAATGTTGGCTGGCAACCGCCTAACAATATATTATATGTCATTATATACATATTGAATTGTTATGAATTGTCGTGTATTATAATCTGTTTTGGTCTATATCTTAAGAACCCTTTTACATATTTTCACGAAATAAAGCGCAAACTCGAGTACATGCACTTCTCTCATCGCGGTCGCCAACCCGGGTCCCTATGGCTGAAACAAAGTACCTTATTCTCTACCATGTTTGGTACTACTTTATTGTTTTTTTTGAAAATAACACATATTTCACTGCACATCCTTACACTGACATACCACAAGTTCGTTTGCATATGACACCCGAGGATCACATACGTGTATTTTTACGTAACAAAAAGAGAAACTACCTAATTATATCGAACATTTATATTTTTCTGAAATGGAAATGTTATCTTGTCTTCCGCAACGGTTTATTTTGATGCACCCTGTATATATATTTTAGATGTCAGAGCAAAATATCTTGTTTTCATATTCTGCACCTCAGGATACGTACGAAAGGCACAAATGAGCACAAAAAGCATAAAATAATGAATTTAGTAACATATATTCTACATTAACGTCTTTAACCCTTACCTTCTCAATGAGATCACATGACGCACACCTTCTGTAAAAAATTCACACCAATTACCACTGAGTTATTCATTTTTCCTATAATTTCCTTATTTATCTTAAAAAATTTTGGCTGGCAACCGCCTAACAATATATTATATGCCAATAAGTACATATTGAATTGTTATAAATTGTCGTGTATTATAATGTGTTTTGGTCTATATCTTAAGAACCATTTAACATATTTTCACGATATAAAGCGCAAACTCGAGTACATGCACTTCTCTCATCGCGGTCGCCAACCCGGGTCCCTATGGCTGAAACAAAGTACCTTATTCTCTACCATGTTTGGTACTACTTTATTGTTTTTTTCAAAATAATACATATTTCACTGCACTTCCTTACACTGACACACCACTAGGTTGCTTGCATATGACACTCGAGGACGGCATATGTGTATTTTTACGTAACACAAAGAGAAACTACCTAATTATATCAAACATTTATATTTTTCTGAAATGGAAATGTTATCTTGTCTTTTACAACGGTTTATTTTGATGCACCCTGTATATATATTTTCGATGTCAGTACAAAATATGTTGTTTTTATATTCTACACATCAGGATAGGTACGAATGGCAAAAATTAGCAGAAAAAGCATAAAATGATAATGTTAGTAACATATATTCCACATGAACGACTTTAACCCTTACCTTCTGAATGAGATCACATGACGCACACCTTCTGTAAAAAATTGACTCCAATTACCACTGAGTTATTCAGTTTTCCTATAATTTCCTTATTTCTGTTAAAAATGTTGGCTGGCAACCGCCTAACACTATATTATATGTCATTATGTAGATATTGAATTGTTATGAATCGTCGTGTATTATAATGTGTTTTGGTCTATATCTTAAGAACCCTTTAACATATTTTCACGAAATAAAGCGCAAACTCGAGTATATGCACTACTCTCATCGCGGTCGCTAACCCGGGTCGCTATGGCTGAAACAAAGTACCTTATTCTGTACCATGTTTGGTATTACTTTATTGTTTTTTTCAATATAATACATATTTCACTGCACTTCCTTACTTTTCACACCTCTAGGTTGCTTGCATATGACACCCGAGGATCACATATGTGTATTTTTACGTAACACAAAGAGAAACTACCTAATTATATCAAACATTTATATTTTTCTGAAATGGAAATGTTATTTTGTCTTCTGCAACGGTTTATTTTGATGCACCTTGTATATATATTTTCGATGTCAGAGCAAAATATGCTGTTTTCATATTCTACACATCAGGATACGTACGAAAAGCACAAATTTTCACAAAAAGCATAAAATAATGAATTTAGTAACATATATTCTACATTAACGACTTTAACCCTTACCTTCTCAATGAGATCACATGACGCACACCTTCTGTAAAAAATTCACACCAATTACCACTGAATTATTCATTTTTGTGATAATTTTCTTCCTTCACGTAAAAATGTTAGCTGGCAACCGCCTAACAACATATTATATGTCATTATGTACATATTGAATTGTTACGAATTGTCGTGTATTATAATCTGTTTTGGTCTATATCTTAAGAACCATTTAACATATTTTCACAAAATAAAGCTCAAACTCGAGTACATGCACTTCTCTCATCGCGGTTGCCAACCCGGGTCGCTATGGCTAAAACAAAGTACCTTATTCTCTACTGTGTTTGGTACAACTTTATTATTTTTTTCAAAATAACACATATTTCACTGCACATCCTTACACTGATACACCACTAGTTTTCTTGCATATGAGACCCGAGGATCACATACGTGTATTTATACGTGACACAAAGAGAAACTACGTAATTATATCTAACTTCTATATTTTTCTGAAATGGAAATGTTATCTTGTCTTCTGCAACGGTTTATTTTGATGCACCCTGTATACATATTTTCGATGTCAGAACAAAATATGTTGTTTTCATATGCTACACATCAGGATAGGTACGAGAGGCACAATTAGCAGAAAAAGCATAAAATAATGTAGTCAGTAACATATATTCTACATGAACGACTTTAACCCTTACATTCTCAAAGAGATCACAAGACGCACACCTTCTGTAAAAAATTGACTCCAATTACCACTGAGTTATTCAGTTATCCTATAATTTCCTTATTTATCTTAAAAATGTTGGCTGGCAACCGCCTAACAATATATTATATGTCATTATGTACATATTGAATTGTTATGAATTGTCGTGTATTATAATCTGTTTTGGTCTATATCTTAAGAACCCTTTTACATATTTTCACGAAATCAAGCTCAAACTCGAGTACATGCACTCTTCTCATCGCGGTCGCCAACGCGGGTCGCTATGGCTGAAACAAACTACCTTATTCTCTACTATGTTTGGTTCTACTTTTTTGTTTTTTTCAAAATAACATATTTCACTGCAATCCTTACACTGACACACCACTAGTTTGCTTGCATATGACACCCGAGGATCACATATGTGTATTTTTACGTAACACAAAGAGAAACTACCTAATTATATCAAACTTTTATATTTTTCTGAAATGGAAGTTTTATCTTGTCTTCTGCAACGGTTTATTTTGATGCACCCTGTATATATATTTTCGATGTCAGTACAAATTTTGTTGTTTTCATATCCTACACATCAGGATAGGTACGAAAGGCAAAAATTAGCAGAAAAAGCATAAAATAATAAAGTTAGTAACATATATTCTACATTAACGACTTTAACCCTTATCTTTTCAATGAGATCACATGACGCACACCTTCTGTTAAAAAAATGACTCCAATTATCACTGAGTTATTCATTTTTCCTATAATTTACTTATTTGTCTTAAAAATGTTGGCTGGCAACCGCCTAACAATATATTATATGCCAT
This sequence comes from Thermobia domestica, assembly GCF_964235325.1. Classification (NCBI taxonomy): domain Eukaryota; kingdom Metazoa; phylum Arthropoda; class Insecta; order Zygentoma; family Lepismatidae; genus Thermobia; species Thermobia domestica. The sequence goes on from NW_027656056.1 coordinate 31,974, forward strand.
TAAGTACATATTGAATTGTTATGAATTGCCGTGTATTATAATCTGTTTTGGTCTATATCTTAAGAACCATTTAACATATTTTCACGAAATAAAGCGCAAACTCGAGTACATGCACTTCTCTCATCGCGGTCGCCAACCCGGGTCCCTATGGCTGAAACAAAGTACCTTATTCTCTACCATTTTGGTACTACTTTATTGTTTTTTTCAAAATAACACATATTTCACTTCACTTCCTTACACTGACACACCACTAGGTTGCTTGCATATGAGACCCGAGGATCACATACGTGTATTTATACGTGACACAAAGAGAAACTATGTAATTATATCAAACTTCTATATTTTTTTGAAATCGAAGTGTTATCTTCTCTTCTGCAACGGTTTATTTTGATGCACCCTGTATACATATTTTCGATGTCAGAACAAAATATTTTGTTTTCATATGCTACACATCAGGATAGGTACGAGAGGCACAATTAGCAAAAAAAGCATAAAATAATGTAGTCAGTAACATATATTCTACATGAACGACTTTAACCCTTACCTTCTCAATGAGATCACAAGACGCACACCTTCTGTAAAAAATTGACTCCAATTACCACTGAGTTATTCATATTTCCTATAATTTCCTTATTTGTCGTAAAAATGTTGGTTGGCAACCGCCTAACAATATATTATATGTCATTATGTACATATTGAATTGTTATGAATTGTCGTGTATTATAATCTGTTTTGGTCTATATCTTAAGAACCCTTTTACATATTTTCACGAAATAAAGCGCAAACTCGAGTACATGCACTTCTCTCATCGCGGTCGCCAACCCGGGTCCCTATGGCTGAAACAAAGTACCTTATTCTCTACCATGTTTGGTACTACTTTATTGTTTTTTTGAAAATAACACATATTTCACTGCACATCCTTACACTGACATACCACTAGGTTGCTTGCATATGACACCCGAGGACACATACGTGTATTTTTACGTAACAAAAAGAGAAAGTACCTAATTATATCGAACATTTATATTTTTCAGAAATGGAAATGTTATCTTGTCTTCCGCAACGGTTTATTTTGATGCACTCTGTATATATATTTTCGATGTCAGAGCAAAATATGTTGTTTTCATATTCTGCACCTCAGGATACGTACGAAAGGCACAAATTAGCAGAAAAAGCATAAAATAATGAATTTAGTAACATATATTCCACATTAACGTCTTTAACCCTTACCTTCTCAATGAGATCACATGACGCACACCTTCTGTAAAAAATTCACACCAATTACCACTGAGTTATTCATTTTTCCTATAATTTCCTTATTTATCTTAAAAAATTTTTGCTGGCAACCGCCTAACAATATATTATATGCCATTAAGTACATATTGAATTGTTATAAATTGTCGTGTATTATAATGTGTTTTGGTCTATATCTTAAGAACCATTTAACATATTTTCACGAAATAAAGCGCAAATTCGAGTACATGCACAACTCTCATCGCGGTCCCCAACCCGGGTCACTATGGCTGAAACAAAGTACCTTATTCTCTACCATTTTGGTAGTACTTTATTGTTTTTTTCAAAATAACACATATTTCACTGCAATTCCTTACACTGACACACGACTAGGTTGCTTGCATATGAGACCCGGGGATCACATACGTGTATTTTTACTTAACACAAAGAGAAACTACGTAATTATATCAAACTTCTATATTTTTCTGAAATCGAAGTGTTATCTTGTCTTTTGCAACGGTTTATTTTGATGCACCCTGTATATATATTTTAAATGTCAGAACAAAATATGTTGTTTTCATATGCTACACATCAGGATAGGTACGAAAGGCACAATTAGCACAAGAAGCATAAAATAATTCAGTTAGTAACATATATTCTACATTAACGTCATTAACCCTTACCTTCTCAATGAGATCACATGACGCACACCTTCTGTAAAAAATTCACACCAATTACCACTGAGTTATTCATTTTTCCTATAATTTCCTTATTTATCTTAAAAAATTTTGGCTGGCAACCGCCTAACAATATATTATATGCCATTAAGTACATATTGAATTGTTATAAATTGTCGTGTATTATAATGTGTTTTGGTCTATATCTTAAGAACCATTTAACATATTTTCACGAAATAAAGCGCAAACTCGAGTACATGCACAGCTCTCATCGCGGTTCCCAACCCGGGTCACTATGGCTGAAACAAAGTACCTTATTCTCTACCATTTTGGTAGTACTTTATTGTTTTTTTCAAAATAACACATATTTCACTGCACTTCCTTACACTCACACACGACTAGGTTGCTTGCATATGAGACCCGGGGATCACATACGTGTATTTTTACGTAACACAAAGAGAAACTACGTAATTATATCAAACATTTATATTTTTCTGAAATGGAAATGTTATCTTGTCTTTTACAACGGTTTATTTTGATGCACCCTGTATATATATTTTCGATGTCAGTACAAAATATGTTGTTTTTATATTCTACACATCAGGATAGGTACGAATGGCAAAAACTAGCAGAAAAAGCATAAAATGATAAAGTTAGTAACATATATTCCACATGAACGACTTTAACACTTACCTTCTCAATGAGATCACATGACGCACACCTTCTGTAAAAAATTGACTCCAATTACCACTGAGTTATTCAGTTTTCCTATAATTTCCTTATTTATCTTAAAAGTGTTGGCTGGCAACCGCCTAACACTATATTATATGTCATTATGTAGATATTGAATTGTTATGAATCGTCGTGTATTATAATCTGTTTTGGTCTATATCTTAAGAACCATTTAACATATTTTCACGAAATAAAGCGCAAACTCGAGTACATGCACTACTCTCATCGCGGTCGCCAACCCGGGTCGCTATGGCTGAAACAAAGTACCTTATTCTCTACCAAGTTTGGTATTACTTTATTGTTTTTTTTTCAAAATAATACATATTTCACTGCACTTTTTTACTTTTCACACCACTAGGTTGCTTGCATATGACACCCGAGGATCACATATGTGTATTTTTACGTAACACAAAGAGAAACTACCTAATTATATCTAACATTTATATTTTTCTGAAATGGAAGTGTTATCTTGTTTTCTGCAACGGTTTATTTTGATGCACCCTATATATATATTTTCGATGTCAGAACAAAATATGTTGTTTTCATATTCTACACATCAGGATAGGTACGAAAGGCACAAATTATCAAAAAAGCATAAAATAATGAATTTAGTAACATATATTCTACATTAACTACTTTAACCCTTACCTTCTCAATGAGATCACATGACGCACACCTTCTGTAAAAAATTCACACCATTTACCACTGAATTATTCATTTTTGTGATAATTTTCTTCCTTCAAGTAAAAATGTTAGCTGGCAACCGCCTAACAACATATTATATGTCATTATGTACATATTGAATTGTTACGAATTGTCGTGTATTATAATCTGTTTTGGTCTATATCTTAAGAACCATTTAACATATTTTTACGAAATAAAGCTCAAACTCGAGTACATGCACTTTTCTCATCGCGGTTGCCAACCCGGGTCGCTATGGCTGAAACAAAGTACCTTATTCTCTACTGTGTTTGGTACAACTTTATTATTTTTTTCAAAATAACACATATTTCACTGCACATCCTTACACTGACACACCACTAGTTTGCTTGCATATGACACCCGAGGTTCACATACGTGTGTTTTTACGTAACACAGAGAGAAACTACCTAATTATATCAAACTTTTATATTTTTTTGAAATGGAAGTGTTATCTTGTTTTCTGCAATGGTTTATTTTGATGCACCCTATTTATATATTTTCGATGTCAGAACAAAATATGTTGTTTTCATATTCTACACATCAGGATAGGTACGAAAGGCAAAAATTAGCAGAAAAAGCATAAAATAATGAAGTTAGTAACATATATTCTACATGAACGACTTTAACCCTTACCTTCTAAATAAGATCACATGACGCACACCTTCTGTAAAAAAAATGACTCCAATTACCACTGAGTTATTTGTAATATGCCATTACAGTCTAATGAAATTATGTTTTTAATAGGAGGGTGCCCGAAATTTTTTGCACCGACTGTACTTGATGTTTAACAAAAAATTTCTGGCTGGTCATATAATTCGTAATTCTGTTCATTATTCTATTTCAAATTAACATGGAAAAACTGTAAAAAATTCATTGGGAATGATAGTTTTGGGAATCAATATCTTTATTTATATTTTAAATTAGTTATAAGTCTTGCATATGTATATGTAAATGGATTATTACAATTCTTACGGTGTCAGTGCTATCCGAAAATATAGATCCACTATTGGACGAAACTTTCCAGATCAAATAACCAATCTAAAATTCGACAGAATTTTCAGGACCACCCTTCACCTCTCTTTTAGATACCTAGGTCCTTCTAAAAACTAGTTTAATCCAGATTCTACCAAATTTTATTCGTTTCAAAGCCCCACCGCCAAAATGCTTAGTTTTGATTGGATGATAAACCCACGCTATGATATTAGGGCGCAATTATTCCATTCCAAGCCGGAAAATCTTGCTGACAACAGCCAGATTTCGATCGTCGAGCTTAAAAGGTCGCAACGGAGTGAGAAAAACTGCAGTAAAAGGTAAAACTAATATAATAGTCGAATAACTACCAAGCAGGAAGCTACGGAGCCATAATTTGTTAGTTTTTCATAGTAAAAACCGGACTGAAGAAATAAAAAATAGATGACGCCATGTTGTGCAGATATTGTTAGTTATGGACAGGCTTTGTAAAGTGCATCAGTTTGCGAGTTTTCTTAGGAATCTATAAACAGTTTCGGAGGAGTGGTGTTTTCTCCCTTAAAATATTCTTATCCTTAAAATTATTCCTTTTTTAGTTACGTAAGGCCTGCCTCACTACCGTTTGTGTTCGTGTATGTAGTGGATGTGATTTCTTTTTGTATTTATTTATTAGTAACATGGCTGTATTTAATTTTGTGGTAGTCAGTCCAGTAATCACAATGCACGTGTAAATTTCAGTAAGGGCTCCTATCTGACTCCCAAATTGGGAGTCCGGCTTCCAGCGGGATGAGTTGAACATGTAGTTTGTTCCGGGTTCCTGCCCCTTCAGGGCAGGGGTCCTATTGCTAGCTAATACTCCGATATGTCCCCTCAGGGCATCGATTAAATAGGTCGAGTAAAGAATATGATTTGGTAAATATAAGGGCCAGTTGGCCCTGTTCATTTCTTTCCTTTCGTTACCTTTCATAGAGCCGATTTAACATGGTGAAATCTGAATGATTTCTGTGTATATTTATTAGTATAACATGTATTAATGTAGTGTGTAGTATGAATGTGGCATGATGTGTCTTGTAGTTCGAGTAGTATGTGTATATTTGTAATGTAGTATCAGTGATAGTGATAATTAAGTGATGAAAGAGTGTGTTGGACAGTGTAGTATTTACTATGCGATAAATTTTTATTACTCCGTCATTAAGTGAACGTAATATAGTATAATAATTCCGTGTACAAGGTCACATTCAGTTGTTCAAGGGTTCATTATATCGTCGCTAGCCCTAGTGTCAAAAGTCAGTACTAACCGCCATTCTTCTGTCGAGGTGCTTAGTGATTTAGTTTTCATGAAATTGACCTTTCTTTCCGAAATAAAACCTAGAAGGTATAATTCACAGCCCATATGAATGTACAGTTAGGTCAAGTGACCCAAAATTAATATATTCTGAAAGTTTCAACATTCTGCATAGTCTAGAAATCTAAATATTTAAATAAATAAACAATACGTAAATTTTTAACAGAAGTCGGGCGATATGATGCTAGTTCTTCGCTTTGAAAATATATTAAATGTCCATTTTTCTTCGTGGCTGTAGAATTTCATTGTTGATGCAGAATTTTATAAACATTAGACATTATCGCAGATAATTCTATTTTCAGTGAACATACATAGGATTTTTTTTTCTTTCGTTCTTAATAAAGCTACCAAGTATTACATAGTATTGTGTGTGTGGTAAAAGAGTCTTGGGTTCGAGTGAGGTTGTCGTGCGGTGATCGGAATGGAAAAATGTTTGTAGTGATTATAGATTTTAAAGTATTATGATGAAATGTGTAAATAGGCTGGGCGTAGATAGAGGAAACAGGGTGTTTGTAGAATATAGCGTCGTGGCAAATGAATATTAATGTGAATATGAATATTAATAAGTATATGAATATTGTAGTAAATGAATATAGAATATAGGACACCCATATAGTTAAATATATAGTAGCCCAGTGAATACTTCGCCGCGTGTTGATATATAGATATTGAATAGATACGTGTAACTACAAACATCTCAGGTTCTGACCCCTGCACCATAATATCACGCGGACCGGAGGGCGATATATAGTCGGACTACGGTAATACTTTGTAGTTTATGTGTCATAATAGTAATCAACCATAGTAATACCATCTGATAGAATGGGTAGCATCATATAATCGCTGACTAGACATATTGAATAATAAATTATGAAAAGACAATAGTAGTTAGACAACAGGGCTGTAGTGAATCATATCTTCTGGTCGGTTTTAAAAATAGAATGTACCACTCCGTGAGATTTTTTTTTTCTTCACGTTACCTACTCAGGCTAGCTTACAATGTTCATGGAGGCGACAGCTCTGACTGGGTACAGAATCAAAACGATTAGTTATTGAAATTTATTTTCGCGTACCCGGATGTCGACCCCTAGTCCCTTTAAGTATTTTCATTTCTTTTCTTAGTTTAATTAGACGAGGGAAATTAACGACATCCCAGACTGTGGCGTGTCTGCGCGGGGTAGCTATCGGTGAGGTTTGGCATAGAAATCACCGATCCAAAATTCAGTTTATTTAATTTTTTTTTTATTTCGGCAAATCATTAGTTAGGGATATCTTAGATAATACTTCTATTCTAGTTTCATTACTGTCCTCGAACCTTCTTAGTTTTTCTAAGGGGTCGAATATTTTTTTTTCTTAGAGATTTCAAAATTGGAGACGCAGTTACCTGGTCCCTTTCCCCCTCTCCTTTTATCCTGCTGGTCTGGGCCGGATACGGGGATCGGATTTCAATCTTACAAGCCAACTCTTGTGGGATTGGGATCTGATGGACACAGAACTTGCATCCTTGGCAGCAGGACGCCCCTTGAGTCTACGTATTTGAGTAGACAACCCTTTTGGCATGTTAAGAATATTTTGGCTATGGATTTTGTTGAGAGCGAAATTCGACTTCTAACTTTGTAGCGTTAGTTATTTCTCACTTAAGTCTTTGGCGCCCCTATTCTTCGTCTTCCTTCTTCTCTATCTCTCTCTCTGTCTTCATTTCTTCAAGTTTTTTTAATTTTTTCAACCTTCCCCCCCCCCAAGAGTTTGAACTTGTTGCTTACGATTTATTTAACGTACAACTCTGATCTGAAATTACCAGCTGAGACGTTGCAAGACACGATTCATGAATGGAGTAGATAATGATTGGGTCCTCCATCACATTTTGACCTATCGCCGAAATGAACAAAGACTTCGTAGTTGACGACACTTCGATTACGTTCTTTCACCGTCGTTCCTCTTAAGTTTTTTTAATCCGTTGGTCACTTTCCTTTCTGTTTTGGTTTTCAATTACCTTGTAGTTAACCTGGGCCCAGAAATTGTATTTTGATTTACCTAGTTATATCTAGAAATGCTCTGTGTTACGTGCCTGCCTCACAAAGTTTTTTTTTCCTTCATGATTTAAACACGAATTGATTATATAAAAGTTAAAAATTTATAGACGCGCGGTATCAGATAAAATTTAATTTGTTTCCAAATGTAATGTTGGAAGTCATTTGTTTTCTTGGACAATGTTGCAACCTTGTAAAATTTTATTGTTGGGGATGATTAATTTAAATGTGTGCGCATTTATTATAAATATATATATATATATAGAGAAATAAATACTTCGAAATGTATGTGTAATTAGTATGTGAATATGATGTTAAAGTAAAAGTATGATATTAAATGTATTATGAATATATGTAAGAGCGCTCGTGTCTGTCCCCCTAGACGTGTATTGGTTGCTATAGTTTACCAGAAGTCTTCCGACGAATTTAAGAATGTAGATTTTGTTAAGAATACCGCCGTGCACTTAAGTAATTTTCCTTTTCTTCTGAATCAATGTAAGTGATAACCTCTGTACTTATATAATGGCATGCATTGAAAAAATATCGGCAGGTCTAAACGTAACCCCCATCATAACAAATATTATCCCTGGACAATTAACCTAAAACCATTGTGGAAAGTGCACCTTGAATCCTTCTCACCTTCATATGTATCCTGTGACTTGACCAGTTTTTTTTTTATCCTCAATTTGAACCATCATACTCCGTACACCTGTGGAAGATCATTTTTTTTTTAATCCGAACCATGTATAAACATATACGAAAGTGATCCTAATGAAAGGTCTCGTGAAGTGTCCCAGTGTTGGATAAATAACTTGAAATTATTCGATTAATAAATTTGGAAATAGACCGTCTAAGAGGAGAAACTTCCTCTAGTGAAAGTTATTTTCTCGAAATCCCTAGATGGGTATAGACGTAGCAGTGTGCGATTGCAGATATAAACTGTTACCAGTTACAAACCAAATATAGACGACGAATGGTTTTGTAAACCAATAGATATATATATATACATATAGAGATATATATAAATGACCACAAACTAAGTTAAATGGAGCGAAACGTTTTGGACACTACGACTAGTGCGTGAGTTGTGATTTGGACGCTCGAAATTATTAATATTTTAATATCTCGACGTGAGGTAGAGACTCATATAAGTTCTAATACACCAAAAGTTTTTTTTCTTTCCTCTTTGTCCAATTTTTTTAAGTGAAATAAGTTTTTTTCTTTTGCGTATGTCGCAAATCATCATTTTGCTTTAGCATGCCTAAGATATGATACGTGTAATTATTTTTTTTCTTTCTTTTTCGTTTGTCAATATGATTGAATATATAAAAATTTACTAAAATATAACACTATGTACTCTATTAATATATAACCAAGAACTTGTGCTTTTAATATTTTCTTCATAATTATTTGTTTTGTCCTTTTTTTTCACTATGAATGTAATAAACTATTTGTACCTTTGTAGTTAGTTGGTTTCCTTTAAACATATATACACTGTCCTGAGTGAGTGAGCGTGTGAATGCATGATAGATTTAATATAAGTAATTTTAGTGATATCATTTGTCATATTAACATCTGTAATATATGTGTCATGTTTTAATATATGTGTTAAGGTAAATAACCTAGGTCATGAAGGACCGTCACTAATGGTTTAAATCGGCTCGAGGAGTGAAGCAAAAATAGCAGGATAAGCCTAAATACGACATCTTTCTTCCAGGAAGTTGAGACTTTTATTGATGCGATACATAAATTTATATTGAGTTGATAAGTGTGATTTTTTTTTTGCTCGGCTAATTCATATGTGTGGTCGATCCTAGAGGACAGAGTTCAGATGCTGGATAGTTATCAATCACCGGTTGGAATAACTTTACAAAGAATTAAATTTCACTTTTCTCATTTACAGGTCTAGGTCTGGGCAACCCCATGATCGTGGTGCCTGGAGCTAGGTCTGGGTGGTATGAGGGAACATGTGTCTATTCCGAAGCATTCCAAAATTGATTAGTTGTTAATAACATTTAGAATGATTCATCTTTCAACGACTTTCCCGACCTTTTACTATATTTCCGGAATTATCCAGTAATCCGTTTCTCATTAAAATACCCTATTTCTTTTCTTTCTTCTTTACCTACCTCCTTCTTTTACCCTTCTACTTTCTTCTCTTTCTTTCCTATTTCTAAATGAAAGAAAACGGAGTCATGATTGAGAGTAGTCGCTATTGGCACGGTCAATAAGTTGTTTCGATGAGTTTTCTTCGGGAGTCCGATATGGAATAATTAACAATAACAAAAGGTTTATTGGAAGTTACTCTATTGGAAAATAATCTGGATTTCAATCAGTAAGTGATCTTTCGTAATCGTCCTCGTTAAAGAGAATTAATTTTAGCGACTCCTCTCCAACCTCTACATTAGTTTTTTTATCTTCGTTAATTTTTTTTAACGTATTCTTTCAATTTTGGCTAACCGTGACAGGATCCGTTGCCCTAGAAACGGCGGTTTCTATGGCAACGGACATTTTTGTTTTCTTTCAATATTGGCGACCGTTGACATCGGACAGTTACCATGGAAACAATTGTTTTCCCTGGTAACGAATCTGAAATTATTTATTAAACACTGTTTAGAATCGAGCACATATTGACTTGGCCACAAAAGGTGCATAATTAAAAGTTACAGTGAGATTAAATAATTATAGTCATTGGCTGTTCTGCTATCTTTGTCTCTCTCTGTAGAAAGGGGGAAATGAAGGAATTTGTCAAAGTAATTTCTAAAAATTGAAAATGCTGGAAGTTGACCCAAGGAGGGAATTAGATAGGAGTCCCTTAATTTATGAATAGTACCTGATTAATAAGTCTTGTTAGTTGATAAGTATATAATTGCATGTGTTTATATTGTGTCTTTTTGGGTGTAAGCTATGGCAACCAATAGAGAAGTCGTATCACACGAGAACGCGGAAGTCTCATGTACACAATGTACATTAGAAAGTAGTGAGAAAAGAGCTCGCGTCTCTCGTAGGCTAGTGAGGTGTCACGAATGTGGGCTGAAATGGATTCATTTCAGTTGTATTAATTTAGAGGATACTGCTGAAAATGCAGAAAAGGTCCGGGCTGGTGAGATAGTTAAATACTGCAAAGAATGTGAGGGGAAGCTCCACCAGTCGCGTGAACCCATGAGTTTATCCTCTGAGAGAGAAAAGGAACATCCCGATTCAGACGGTGAGCGAGGGTATAGTACTCCGAAGAACCGAGGCCAAATATCTCCAGTGGAGATATCTGACCTCGATGATGATGAAAGAGATGGGGATCCAATTGGTGATAAACCCAAAGAAAAGCAAAGGAAGACTGGGTCATCTAATAATGACGCTCTCCTCCTTTCATTGCAACAAATGCTACAAGAGATGAGACGCGAAATGAATAAGAATAGCCGGGAAATGAATGAAAAAATAGATGCCTCGAACCGAGAAACCGAATCTCGATTCGAAGTATTAACTCGCAAAATAGACAACATATGTTTGGACTTTGCTTCCTCAATAAACAAATTGAGAGAGCAAACGTCTACTGACATCGATTTGGTCAGATGCGAGGCTCAACAGTCCATAAAGCAACTTCAGCAGGAGACTGAAAGTAAATTAGATCATGTAAATTCTGAAATTGAAGAAATGGATACAAAATTACATAAAATCGACAATAAACTGGAAACACAGCAGGCCGAAATTGATAGTTTAAAGTCAACCTTGTCAGACTTATCATTGAAAACCGAACTGGAAGTAACTGACCAGAAAGTTTTGAAAATTCAAAATGACATAGTAAATATTCGAAAAGAAATGACAAAATCTAGTCGCGAAAAATCAGAGGTAACCTATCCTTTCCCCGGTAGCGATTCCTCAGGAATATTACCCGCTACAACTACCCGTGGCGCAGGAAAAGAAAATTTAATGTCGGTTGATGCACGGGATATTGCGACGCACTACCCCATGCATCGGTCAGAACCCAAGTCGTGGTTCAATTCTAATAGTGTGCCGAATCAGTCGAGTGTTGTGACGACTACGGTCACTAGCGTGAGTGCTCCTTCCTTACATGGAGGTATACAATCACATAGCGTGTTGCCGGGAAAAGGAGATGGGTGCCATTCTGAGTCGTTGTTCATGGGTGCGATTGGTCCGGGGATGGAGCCCAACATACTCAATACGACCAACAGAATCCCTTTCCCTTACATGGGTAGTTATAACACCGCTACTACGTCGTCGGTGGTAAATCCGGTGACGACTCCGATTGTGCAGGATAATATGTTAATTCCCAGTAACTATTCCCCTACTCATGTTAGCGTGAGCTCTAAAGTGTCCCTCCGGGATAGTGAACATTTTCCCACGTTTGATGGGAACATTGCGAACTGGTTACCTCGTGTTTTCCTGCTACCTAAAAGGTGAACTCACAATTTCCAAAATCTTAAATTTTTCAACTGTACCGAGGACAAAAAACGGGAACTTCTATCTCAATACCCAAAATGAATGTTACACTGTCTCATTTGAGTGTATGAGTGTATGAGTGTATGAGTGAGTAGTTAGTTTATTAGTATTAATACATGTTAATTCTATTCAACAAAATTTTGTTATTCAAACAAATTTTTTTTTAACGACGGCGGGGAACTGTAATATGCCATTACAGTCTAATGAAATTATGTTTTTAATAGGAGGGTGCCCGAAATTTTTTGCACCGACTGTACTTGATGTTTAACAAAAAATTTCTGGCTGGTCATATAATTCGTAATTCTGTTCATTATTCTATTTCAAATTAACATGGAAAAACTGTAAAAAATTCATTGGGAATGATAGTTTTGGGAATCAATATCTTTATTTATATTTTAAATTAGTTATAAGTCTTGCATATGTATATGTAAATGGATTATTACAATTCTTACGGTGTCAGTGCTATCCGAAAATATAGATCCACTATTGGACGAAACTTTCCAGATCAAATAACCAATCTAAAATTCGACAGAATTTTCAGGACCACCCTTCACCTCTCTTTTAGATACCTAGGTCCTTCTAAAAACTAGTTTAATCCAGATTCTACCAAATTTTATTCGTTTCAAAGCCCCACCGCCAAAATGCTTAGTTTTGATTGGATGATAAACCCACGCTATGATATTAGGGCGCAATTATTCCATTCCAAGCCGGAAAATCTTGCTGACAACAGCCAGATTTCGATCGTCGAGCTTAAAAGGTCGCAACGGAGTGAGAAAAACTGCAGTAAAAGGTAAAACTAATATAATAGTCGAATAACTACCAAGCAGGAAGCTACGGAGCCATAATTTGTTAGTTTTTCATAGTAAAAACCGGACTGAAGAAATAAAAAATAGATGACTCCATGTTGTGCAGATATTGTTAGTTATGGACAGGCTTTGTAAAGTGCATCAGTTTGCGAGTTTTCTTAGGAATCTATAAACAGTTTCGGAGGAGTGGTGTTTTCTCCCTTAAAATATTCTTATCCTTAAAATTATTCCTTTTTTAGTTACGTAAGGCCTGCCTCACTACCGTTTGTGTTCGTGTATGTAGTGGATGTGATTTCTTTTTGTATTTATTTATTAGTAACATGGCGGTATTTAATTTTGTGGTAGTCAGTCCAGTAATCACAATGCACGTGTAAATTTCAGTAAGGGCTCCTATCTGACTCCCAAATTGGGAGTCCGGCTTCCAGCGGGATGAGTTGAACATGTAGTTTGTTCCGGGTTCCTGCCCCTTCAGGGCAGGGGTCCTATTGCTAGCTAATACTCCGATATGTCCCCTCAGGGCATCGATTAAATAGGTCGAGTAAAGAATATGATTTGGTAAATATAAGGGCCAGTTGGCCCTGTTCATTTCTTTCCTTTCGTTACCTTTCATAGAGCCGATTTAACATGGTGAAATCTGAATGATTTCTGTGTATATTTATTAGTATAACATGTATTAATGTAGTGTGTAGTATGAATGTGGCATGATGTGTCTTGTAGTTCGAGTAGTATGTGTATATTTGTAATGTAGTATCAGTGATAGTGATAATTAAGTGATGAAAGAGTGTGTTGGACAGTGTAGTATTTACTATGCGATAAATTTTTATTACTCCGTCATTAAGTGAACGTAATATAGTATAATAATTCCGTGTACAAGGTCACATTCAGTTGTTCAAGGGTTCATTATATCGTCGCTAGCCCTAGTGTCAAAAGTCAGTACTAACCGCCATTCTTCTGTCGAGGTGCTTAGTGATTTAGTTTTCATGAAATTGACCTTTCTTTCCGAAATAAAACCTAGAAGGTATAATTCACAGCCCATATGAATGTACAGTTAGGTCAAGTGACCCAAAATTAATATATTCTGAAAGTTTCAACATTCTGCATAGTCTAGAAATCTAAATATTTAAATAAATAAACAATACGTAAATTTTTAACAGAAGTCGGGCGATATGATGCTAGTTCTTCGCTTTGAAAATATATTAAATGTCCATTTTTCTTCGTGGCTGTAGAATTTCATTGTTGATGCAGAATTTTATAAACATTAGACATTATCGCAGATAATTCTATTTTCAGTGAACATACATAGGATTTTTTTTCTTTCGTTCTTAATAAAGCTACCAAGTATTACATAGTATTGTGTGTGTGGTAAAAGAGTCTTGGGTTCGAGTGAGGTTGTCGTGCGGTGATCGGAATGGGAAAATGTTTGTAGTGATTATAGATTTTAAAGTATTATGATGAAATGTGTAAATAGGCTGGGCGTAGATAGAGGAAACAGGGTGTTTGTAGAATATAGCGTCGTGGCAAATGAATATTAATGTGAATATGAATATTAATAAGTATATGAATATTGTAGTAAATGAATATAGAATATAGGACACCCATATAGTTAAATATATAGTAGCCCAGTGAATACTTCGCCGCGTGTTGATATATAGATATTGAATAGATACGTGTAACTACAAACATCTCAGGTTCTGACCCCTGCACCATAATATCACGCGGACCGGAGGGCGATATATAGTCGGACTACGGTAATACTTTGTAGTTTATGTGTCATAATAGTAATCAACCATAGTAATACCATCTGATAGAATGGGTAGCATCATATAATCGCTGACTAGACATATTGAATAATAAATTATGAAAAGACAATAGTAGTTAGACAACAGGGCTGTAGTGAATCATATCTTCTGGTCGGTTTTAAAAATAGAATGTACCACTCCGTGAGATTTTTTTTTTCTTCACGTTACCTACTCAGGCTAGCTTACAATGTTCATGGAGGCGACAGCTCTGACTGGGTACAGAATCAAAACGATTAGTTATTGAAATTTATTTTCGCGTACCCGGATGTCGACCCCTAGTCCCTTTAAGTATTTTCATTTCTTTTCTTAGTTTAATTAGACGAGGGAAATTAACGACATCCCAGACTGTGGCGTGTCTGCGCGGGGTAGCTATCGGTGAGGTTTGGCATAGAAATCACCGATCCAAAATTCAGTTTATTTAATTTTTTTTTATTTCGGCAAATCATTAGTTAGGGATATCTTAGATAATACTTCTATTCTAGTTTCATTACTGTCCTCGAACCTTCTTAGTTTTTCTAAGGGGTCGAATATTTTTTTTTCTTAGAGATTTCAAAATTGGAGACGCAGTTACCTGGTCCCTTTCCCCCTCTCCTTTTATCCTGCTGGTCTGGGCCGGATACGGGGATCGGATTTCAATCTTACAAGCCAACTCTTGTGGGATTGGGATCTGATGGACACAGAACTTGCATCCTTGGCAGCAGGACGCCCCTTGAGTCTACGTATTTGAGTAGACAACCCTTTTGGCATGTTAAGAATATTTTGGCTATGGATTTTGTTGAGAGCGAAATTCGACTTCTAACTTTGTAGCGTTAGTTATTTCTCACTTAAGTCTTTGGCGCCCCTATTCTTCGTCTTCCTTCTTCTCTATCTCTCTCTCTGTCTTCATTTCTTCAAGTTTTTTTAATTTTTTCAACCTCCCCCCCCCCAAGAGTTTGAACTTGTTGCTTACGATTTATTTAACGTACAACTCTGATCTGAAATTACCAGCTTAGACGTTGCAAGACACGATTCATGAATGGAGTAGATAATGATTGGGTCCTCCATCACATTTTGACCTATCGCCGAAATGAACAAAGACTTCGTAGTTGACGACACTTCGATTACGTTCTTTCACCGTCGTTCCTCTTAAGTTTTTTTAATCCGTTGGTCACTTTCCTTTCTGTTTTGGTTTTCAATTACCTTGTAGTTAACCTGGGCCCAGAAATTGTATTTTGATTTACCTAGTTATATCTAGAAATGCTCTGTGTTACGTGCCTGCCTCACAAAGTTTTTTTTTTCCTTCATGATTTAAACACGAATTGATTATATAAAAGTTAAAAATTTATAGACGCGCGGTATCAGATAAAATTTAATTTGTTTCCAAATGTAATGTTGGAAGTCATTTGTTTTCTTGGACAATGTTGCAACCTTGTAAAATTTTATTGTTGGGGATGATTAATTTAAATGTGTGCGCATTTATTATAAATATATATATATATATATAGAGAAATAAATACTTCGAAATGTATGTGTAATTAGTATGTGAATATGATGTTAAAGTAAAAGTATGATATTAAATGTATTATGAATATATGTAAGAGCGCTCGTGTCTGTCCCCCTAGACGTGTATTGGTTGCTATAGTTTACCAGAAGTCTTCCGACGAATTTAAGAATGTAGATTTTGTTAAGAATACCGCCGTGCACTTAAGTAATTTTCCTTTTCTTCTGAATCAATGTAAGTGATAACCTCTGTACTTATATAATGGCATGCATTGAAAAAATATCGGCAGGTCTAAACGTAACCCCCATCATAACAAATATTATCCCTGGACAATTAACCTAAAACCATTGTGGAAAGTGCACCTTGAATCCTTCTCACCTTCATATGTATCCTGTGACTTGACCAGTTTTTTTTTTATCCTCAATTTGAACCATCATACTCCGTACACCTGTGGAAGATCATTTTTTTTTTAATCCGAACCATGTATAAACATATACGAAAGTGATCCTAATGAAAGGTCTCGTGAAGTGTCCCAGTGTTGGATAAATAACTTGAAATTATTCGATTAATAAATTTGGAAATAGACCGTCTAAGAGGAGAAACTTCCTCTAGTGAAAGTTATTTTCTCGAAATCCCTAGATGGGTATAGACGTAGCAGTGTGCGATTGCAGATATAAACTGTTACCAGTTACAAACCAAATATAGACGACGAATGGTTTTGTAAACCAATAGATATATATATATACATATAGAGATATATATAAATGACCACAAACTAAGTTAAATGGAGCGAAACGTTTTGGACACTACGACTAGTGCGTGAGTTGTGATTTGGACGCTCGAAATTATTAATATTTTAATATCTCGACGTGAGGTAGAGACTCATATAAGTTCTAATACACCAAAAGTTTTTTTTCTTTCCTCTTTGTCCAATTTTTTTAAGTGAAATAAGTTTTTTTCTTTTGCGTATGTCGCAAATCATCATTTTGCTTTAGCATGCCTAAGATATGATACGTGTAATTATTTTTTTTCTTTCTTTTTCGTTTGTCAATATGATTAAATATATAAAAATTTACTAAAATATAACACTATGTACTCTATTAATATATAACCAAGAACTTGTGCTTTTAATATTTTCTTCATAATTATTTGTTTTGTCCTTTTTTTTCACTATGAATGTAATAAACTATTTGTACCTTTGTAGTTAGTTGGTTTCCTTTAAACATATATACACTGTCCTGAGTGAGTGAGCGTGTGAATGCATGATAGATTTAATATAAGTAATTTTAGTGATATCATTTGTCATATTAACATCTGTAATATATGTGTCATGTTTTAATATATGTGTTAAGGTAATTAACCTAGGTCATGAAGGACCGTCACTAATGGTTTAAATCGGCTCGAGGAGTGAAGCAAAAATAGCAGGATAAGCCTAAATACGACATCTTTCTTCCAGGAAGTTGAGACTTTTATTGATGCGATACATAAATTTATATTGAGTTGATAAGTGTGATTTTTTTTTTCCTCGGCTAATTCATATGTGTGGTCGATCCTAGAGGACAGAGTTCAGATGCTGGATAGTTATCAATCACCGGTTGGAATAACTTTACAAAGAATTAAATTTCACTTTTCTCATTTACAGGTCTAGGTCTGGGCAACCCCATGATCGTGGTGCCTGGAGCTAGGTCTGGGTGGTATGAGGGAACATGTGTCTATTCCGAAGCATTCCAAAATTGATTAGTTGTTAATAACATTTAGAATGATTCATCTTTCAACGACTTTCCCGACCTTTTACTATATTTCCGGAATTATCCAGTAATCCGTTTCTCATTAAAATACCCTATTTCTTTTCTTTCTTCTTTACCTACCTCCTTCTTTTACCCTTCTACTTTCTTCTCTTTCTTTCCTATTTCTAAATGAAAGAAAACGGAGTCATGATTGAGAGTAGTCGCTATTGGCACGGTCAATAAGTTGTTTCGATGAGTTTTCTTCGGGAGTCCGATATGGAATAATTAACAATAACAAAAGGTTTATTGGAAGTTACTCTATTGGAAAATAATCTGGATTTCAATCAGTAAGTGATCTTTCGTAATCGTCCTCGTTAAAGAGAATTAATTTTAGCGACTCCTCTCCAACCTCTACATTAGTTATTTTATCTTCGTTAATTTTTTTTAACGTATTCTTTCAATTTTGGCTAACCGTGACAGGATCCGTTGCCCTAGAAACGGCGGTTTCTATGGCAACGGACAAGTAGTTTTCTTTCATATTCAGTTTTCCTATAATGTCGTTGTTTCTGTTAAAAATCTTGGCTGGCAACCGCCTAACACTATATTATATGTCATTATGTAGATATTGAATTGTTATGAATCGTCGTGTATTATAATCTGTTTTGGTCTATATCTTAAGAACCATTTAACATATTTTCACGAAATAAAGCGCAAACTCGAGTACATGCACTACTCTCATCGCGGTCGCCAACCCGGGTCGCTATGGCTGAAACAAAGTACCTTATTCTCTACCATGTTTGGTAGTACTTCATTCTTTTTTTTCAAAATAACATATTTCGTTGCACATCTTTACACTGACACACCACTAGTTTGCTTGCATATGACAACCGACGATCACATTATATCAAACTACCTAATTATATCAAACTTTTATATTTTTCTGAAATGGAAGTGTTATCTTGTCTTCTGCAACGGTTTATTTTGATGCATCCTGTATATATATTTTCGATGCCAAAACAAAATATGTTGTTTTCATATTCTACACATCAGGATACGTACGAAAGGCAAAAATTAGCAGAAAAAGCATAAAATAATGAAGTTAGTAACATATATTCTACATGAACGACTTTAACCCTTACCTTCTCAATAAGATCACACGACGCACACCTTCTGTAAAAAAAATGACTCCAATTACCACTGAGTTATTCAGTTTTCCTATAATTTCCTTATTTTTCTAAAAAATGTTGGTTGGCAACCGCCTAACAATATATTATATGTCATTATGTAGATACTGAATTGTTATGAATCGTCGTGTATTATAATCTGTTTTGGTCTATATCTTAAGAACCATTTAACATATTTTCACGAAATAAAGCGCAAACTCGAGAACATGCACTACTCTCATCGCGGTCGCCAACCCGAGTTCCTATGGCTGAAACAAAGTACTTTATTCTCTACCATGTTTGGCACTACTTTATTGTTTTTTTCAAAATAACACATATTTCACTGCACATCTTTACACTGACACACCACTAAATTGCTTGCATATGACCCCCGAGGATCACATATGTGTATTTTTACGTAACAGAAAGAGAAACTACCTAATTATATGAAACATTTATATTTTTCTGAAATGGAAATGTTATCTTGTCTTCTGCAACGGTTTGTTTTGATGCACCCTGTATATATATTTTCGATGTCAGAGCAAAATATGTTGTTTTCATATTCTACACATCAGGATACGTACGAAAGGAACAAATTAGCAGAAAAAGCATAAAATAATGAATTTAGTAACATATATTCTACATGAACGACTTTAACCCTTACTATCTCAATGAGATCACATGACGCACACCTTCTGTAAAAAATTGACTCCAATTACCACTGAGTTATTCAGTTATCCTATAATTTCCTTATTTATCTTAAAAGTGTTGGCTGGCAACCGCCTAGCAATATATTATATGTCGTTATGTACATATTGAATTGTTATGAATTGTCGTGTATTATAATGTGTTTTGGTCTATATCTTAAGAACCATTTAACATATTTTCACGAAATAAAGCGCAACTCGAGTACATGCACTACTCTCATCGCGGTCGGCAACCCGGGTCCCTATGGCTGAAACAAAGTACCTTATTCTCTACCATGTTTGGTACTACTTGACTGTTTTTTTCGAAATAACACATATTTCACTGCACATCCTTACACTCACAAACAAACCAGGTTGCTTGCATATGACACCCGAGGATCACATATGTGTATTTTTACGTAACAAAAAGAGAAACTACCTAATTATATCAAACATATATATTTTTCTGAAATGGAAATGTTATCTTGTCTTCTGCAATGGTTTATTTTGATGCACCCTGTATATATATTTTCGATGTCAGAGCAAAATATGTTGTTTTCATATTCTACACATCAGGATACGTACGAAAGGAACAAAGTAGCACAAAAAGCATAAAATAATGAATTTAGTAACATATATTCTACATGAACGACTTTAACCCTTACCTTCTCAATGAGATCACATGACGCACACCTTCTGTAAAAAATTGACTCCAATTACCATTGAGTTATTCATTTTTCCTATAATTTCCTTATTTGTCTTAAAAATGTTGGATGGCAACCGCCTAACAATATATTATATGTCATTATGTAGATATTGAATTGTTATGAATTGTCGTGTATTATAATGTGTTTTGGTCTATTTCTTAAGAACCATTTAGCATATTTTCACGAAATCAAGCTCAAACTCGAGTACATGCACTTCTCTCATCGCGGTCGCCAACCCGTGTCGCTTTGGCTTTAAACAAAGTACCTTATTCTCTGCTAAGTTTGGTACTATTTTATTGTTTTTTTCAAAATAACATATTTCGCTGCACATCCTTACACTGACACACCACTGATTTGCTTGCATATGACACCCGAGGATCACATACGTGTATTTTTACGTAACACAAAGAGAAACTACCTAATTATATCAAACTTTTATATTTTTCTGAAATGGAAATGTTATCTTGTCTTCTGCAACGGTTTATTTTGATGCATCCTGTATATATATTTTCGATGCCAAAACAAAATATGTTGCTTTCATATTCTACACATCAGGATAGGTACGAAAGGCAAAAATTAGCAGAAAAAGCATAAAATAATGAAGTTAGTAACATATATTCTACATGAACGACTTTAACCCTTACCTTCTCAATAAGATCACACGACGCACACCTTCTGTAAAAAAAATGACTCCAATTACCACTGAGTTATTCATTTTTCCTATAATTTCCTTATTTTTCTAAAAAATGTTGGTTGGCAACCGCCTAACAATATATTATATGTCATTATGTAGATACTAAATTGTTATGAATCGTCGTGTATTATAATGTGTTTTGGTCTATATCTTAAGAACCATTTAACATATTTTCACGAAATAAAGCGCAAACTCGAGTACATGCACTACTCTCATCGCGGTCGCCAACCCGGGTCCCTATGGCTGAAACAAAGTACCTTATTCTCTACCATGTTTGGTACTACTTTATTGTTTTTTTCAAAACTACACATATTTCACTGCACATCCTTACATTGACACACCACTAAATTGCTTGCATATGACCCCCGAGGATCACATATGTGTATTTTTACGTAACACAAAGAGAAACTACCTAATTATATCAAACATTTATATTTTTCTGAAATGCAAATGTTATTTTGTCTTCTGCAACGGTTTATTTTGATGCACCCTGTATATATATTTTCGATGTCAGAGCAAAATATGTTGTTTTCATATTCTACACATCAGGATACGTACGAAAGGCACAAATTAGCAGAAAAAGCATAAAATAATGAATTTAGTAACATATATTCTACATGAACGACTTTAACTCTTACCTTCCCAATGAGATCACATGACGCACACCTTCTGTAAAAAATTTACTCCAATTACCACTGAGTTATTCAGTTATCCTATAATTTCCTTATTTATCCCTTAAGTGTTGGCTGGCAACCGCCTAACAATATATTATATGTCATTATGTACATATTGAATTGTTATGAATTGTCGTGTATTATAATGTGTTTTGGTCTATATCTTAAGAACCATTTAACATATTTTCACGAAATAAAGCGCAACTCGAGTACATGCACTACTCTCATCCCGGTCGCCAACCCTGGTCCCTATGGCTGAAACAAAGTACCTTATTCTCTACCATGTTTGGTACTACTTTATTGTTTTTTTTTTCAAAATAACACATATTTCACTGCACATCCTTACACTCACAAACAAATCAGGTTGCTTGCATATGACACCCGAGGTTCACATACGTGTGTTTTTACGTAACACAGAGAGAAACTACCTAATTATATCAAACTTTTATATTTTTTTGAAATGGAAGTGTTATCTTGTTTTCTGCAATGGTTTATTTTGATGCACCCTATATATATATTTTCGATGTCAGAACAAAATATGTTGTTTTCATATTCTACACATCAGGATAGGTACGAAAGTCAAAAATTAGCAGAAAAAGCATAAAATAATGAAGTTAGTAACATATATTCTACATGAACGACTTTAACCCTTACCTTCTAAATAAGATCACATGACGCACACCTTCTGTAAAAAAAATGACTCCAATTACCACTGAGTTATTCAGATTTCCTATAATTTCCTTGTTTCTGTTAAAAATCTTGGCTTTCAACCGCCTAACACTATATTATATGTCATTATGTAGATATTGAATTGTTATGAATCGTCGTGTATTATAATCTGTTTTGGTCTATATCTTAAGAACCATTTAACATATTTTCACGAAATAAAGCGCAGACTCGAGTACATGCACTGCTCTCATCGCCGTCGCCAACCCGGGTCGCTATGGCTGAAACAAAGTACCTTATTCTCTACCATGTTTGGTAGTACTTCATTCTTTTTTTTCAAAATAACATATTTCGTTGCACATCTTTACACTGACACACCACTAGTTTGCTTGCATATGACAACCGAGGATCACATTATATCAAACTACCTAATTATATCAAACTTTTATATTTTTCTGAAATGGAAGTGATATCTTGTCTTCTGCAACGGTTTTTTTGATGCATCCTGTATATATATTTTCGATGCCAAAACAAAATATGTTGTTTTCATATTCTACACATCAGGATAGGTACGAAAGGCAAAAATTAGCAGAAAAAGCATAAAATAATGAAGTTAGTAACATATATTCTACATGAACGACTTTAACCCTTACCTTCTCAATAAGATCACACGACGCACACCTTCTGTAAAAAAAATGACTCCAATTACCACTGAGTTATTCAGTTTTCCTATAATTTCCTTATTTTTCTAAAAAATGTTGGTTGGCAACCGCCTAACAATATATTATATGTCATTATGTAGATACTGAATTGTTATGAATCGTCGTGTATTATAATCTGTTTTGGTCTATATCTTAAGAACCATTTAACATATTTTCACGAAATAAAGCGCAAACTCGAGAACATGCACTACTCTCATCGCGGTCGCCAACCCGAGTCCCTATGGCTGAAACAAAGTACCTTATTCTCTACCATGTTTGGCACTACTTTATTGTTTTTTTCAAAATAACACATATTTCACTGCACATCCTTACACTGACACACCACTAAATTGCCTGCATATGACCCCCGAGGATCACATATGTGTATTTTTACGTAACAGAAAGAGAAACTACCTAATTATATGAAACATTTATATTTTTCTGAAATGGAAATGTTATCTTGTCTTCCGCAACGGTTTGTTTTGATGCACCCTGTATATATATTTTCGATGTCAGAGCAAAATATGTTGTTTTCATATTCTACACATCAGGATACGTACGAAAGGAACAAATTAGCAGAAAAAGCATAAAATAATGAATTTAGTAACATATATTCTACATGAACGACTTTAACCCTTACTTTCTCAATGAGATCACATGACGCACACCTTCTGTAAAAAATTGACTCCAATTACCACTGAGTTATTCAGTTATCCTATAATTTCCTTATTTATCTTAAAAGTGTTGGCTGGCAACCGCCTAACAATATATTATATGTCGTTATGTACATATTGAATTGTTATGAATTGTCGTGTATTATAATGTGTTTTGGTCTATATCTTAAGAACCATTTAACATATTTTCACGAAATAAAGCGCAACTCGAGTACATGCACTACTCTCATCGCGGTCGCCAACCCGGTTCCCCATGGCTGAAACAAAGTACCTTATTCTCTACCATTTTTGGTACTACTTGATTGTTTTTTTCGAAATAACACATATTTCACTGCACATCCTTACACTCACAAACAAACCAGGTTGCTTGCATATGACACCCGAGGATCACATATGTGTATTTTTACGTAACAAAAAGAGAAACTACCTAATTATATCAAACATATATATTTTTCTGAAATGGAAATGTTATCTTGTCTTCTGCAATGGTTTATTTTGATGCACCCTGTATATATATTTTCGATGTCAGAGCAAAATATGTTGTTTTCATATTCTACACATCAGGATACGTACGAAAGGAACAAATTAGCACAAAAAGCATAAAATAATGAATTTAGTAACATATATTCTACATGAACGACTTTAACTCTTACCATCTCAATGAGATCACATGACGCACACCTTCTGTAAAAAATTCACGCCAATTACCACTGAGTTATTCATTTTTCCTATAATTTCCTTATTTGTCTTAAAAATGTTGGCTGGCAACCGCCTAACAATATATTATATGTCATAATGTACATATTGAATTGTTATGATTGTCGTGTATTATAATCTGTTTTGGTCTATATTTTAAGAACCCTTTTACATATTTTCACGAAATAAAGCGCAAACTCGAGTACATACACTTCTCTCATCGCGGTCGCCAACCCGTGTCGCTTTGGCTTAAACAAAGTACCCTATTCTCTACTAAGTGTGGTACTATTTTATTGTTTTTTTCAAAATAACATATTTCGCTGCACATCCTTACACTGACACACCACTGGTTTGCTTGCATATGACAACCGAGGATCACATTATAACAAACTACCTAATTATATCAAACTTTTATATTTTTCTGAAATGGAAGTGTTATCTTGTCTTCTGCAACGGTTTATTTTGATGCATCCTGTATATATATTTTCGGTGCCAAAACAAAATATGTTGTCTTCATATTCTACACATCAGGATAGGTACGAAAGGCAAAAATTAGCAGAAAAAGCATAAAATAATGAAGTTAGTAACATATATTCTACATGAACGACTTTAACCCTTACCTTCTCAATAAGATCACACGACGCACACCTTCTGTAAAAAAAATGACTCCAATTACCACTGAGTTATTCAGTTTTCCTATAATTTCCTTATTTTTCTAAAAAATGTTGGTTGGCAACCGCCTAACAATATATTATATGTCATTATGTAGATACTAAATTGTTATGAATCGTCGTGTATTAATATCTGTTTTGGTCTATATCTTAAGAACCATTTAACATATTTTCACGAAATCAATCGCAAACTCGAGTACATGCACTACTCTCATCGCGGTCGCCAGCCCGGGTCCCTATGGCTGAAACAAAGTACCTTATTCTCTACCATGTTTCGTACTACTTTATTCTTTTTTCAAAATTACACATATTTCACTGCACATCCTTACATTGACACACCACTAAATTGCTTGCATATGACCCCCGAGGATCACATACGTGTATTTTTACGTAACACAAAGAGAAACTACCTAATTATATCAAACATTTATATTTTTCTGAAATGCAAATGTTATCTTGTCTTCTGCAACGGTTTATTTTGATGCACCCTGTATATATATTTTCGATGTCAGAGCAAAATATGTTGTTTTCATATTCTACACATCAGGATAAGTACGAAAGGCACAAATTAGCAGAAAAAGCATAAAATAATGAATTTAGTAACATATATTCTACATGAACGACTTTAACTCTTACCTTCCCAATGAGATCACATGACGCACACCTTCTGTAAAAAATTGACTCCAATTACCACTGAGTTATTCAGTTATCCTATAATTTCCTTACTTATCTTAAAAGTGTTGGCTGGCAACCGCCTAACAATATATTATATGTCATTATGTACATATTGAATTGTCATGAATTGTCGTGTATTATAATCTGTTTTGGTCTATATTTTAAGAACCCTTTTACATATTTTTACGAAATAAAGCGCAAACTCGAGTACATGCACTTCTCTCATCGCGGTCGCCAACCCGTGTCGCTTTGGCTTAAACAAAGTACCTTATTCTCTACTAAGTTTGGTACTATTTTATTGTTTATTTCAAAATAACATATTTCGCTGCACATCCTTACACTGACACACCACTGGTTTGCTTGCATATGACACCCGAGGATCACATACGTGTATTTTTACGTAACACAAAGAGAAACTACCTAATTATATCAAACTTTTATATTTTTCTGAAATGGAAGTGTTATCTTGTCTTCTGCAACGGTTTATTTTGATGCATCCTGTATATATATTTTCGATGCCAAAACAAAATATGTTGTTTTCATATTCTACACATCAGGATAGGTACGAAAGGCAAAAATTAGCAGAAAAAGCATAAAATAATGAATTTAGTAACATATATTATACATGAACGACTTTAACCCTTACCTTCTCAATGAGATCACATGACGCACACCTTCTGTAAAAAATTGACTCCAATTACCACTGAGTTATTCAGTTATCCTATAATTTCCTTATTTATCTTAAAAGTGTTGGCTGGCAACCGCCTAACAATATATTATATGTCATTATGTACATATTGAATTGTTATGAATTGTCGTGTATTATAATGTGTTTTGGTCTATATCTTAAGAACCATTTAACATATTTTCACGAAATAAAGCGCAACTCGAGTACATGCACTACTCTCATCGCGGTCGCCAACCGGGTCCCTATGGCTGAAACAAAGTACCTTATTCTCTACCATGTTTGGTACTACTTTATTGTTTTTTTTCAAAATAACACATATTTCACTGCACATCCTTACACTCACAAACAAACCAGGTTGCTTGCATATGACACCCGAGGTTCACATACGTGTGTTTGTACGTAACACAGAGAGAAACTACCTAATTATATCAAACTTTTATATTTTTCTGAAATGGAAGTGTTATCTTGTTTTCTGCAACGGTTTATTTTGATGCACCCTATATATATATCTTCGATGTCAGAACAAAATATGTTGTTTTCATATTCTACACATCAGGATAGGTACGAAAGGCAAAAATTAGCAGAAAAAGCATAAAATAATGAAGTTAGTAACATATATTCTACATGAACGACTTTAACCCTTACCTTCTCAATAAGATCACACGACGCACACCTTCTGTAAAAAAAATGACTCCAATTACCACTGAGTTATTCAGTTTTCCTATAATTTCCTTATTTTTCTAAAAAATGTTGGTTGGCAACCGCCTAACAATATATTATATGTCATTATGTAGATACTGAATTGTTATGAATCGTCGTGTATTATAATCTGTTTTGGTCTATATCTTAAGAACCATTTAACATATTTTCACGAAATAAAGCGCAACTCGAGTACATGCACTACTCTCATCGCGGTCGCCAACCCGGGTCCCTATGGCTGAAACAAAGTACCTTATTCTCTACCATGTTTGGTACTACTTGATTGTTTTTTTCGAAATAACACATATTTCACTGCACATCCTTACACTCACAAAGAAAGCAGGTTGCTTGCATATGACACCCGAGGATCACATATGTGTATTTTTACGTAACAAAAAGAGAAACTACCTAATTATATCAAACATATATATTTTTCTGAAATGGAAATGTTATCTTGTCTTCTGCAACGGTTCATTTTGATGCATACTGTATATATATTTTCGATGTCAGAGAAAAAAGTGTTGTTTTCATATTCTACACATCAGGATACGTACGAAAGGCACAAATTAGCAGAAAAAGCATAAAATAATGAAGTTAGTAACATATATTCTACATGAACGACTTTAATCCTTACCTTCTCAATGAGATCACGTGACGCACACCTTCTGTAAAAAAATTGACTCCAATTACCACTGAGTTATTCAGTTATCCATAATTTCCTTATTTGTCTTAAAAATGTTGGCTGGCAACCGCCTAACAATATATTATATGTCATTATGTACATATTGAATTGTTATGATTGTCGTGTATTATAATCTGTTTTGGTCTATATTTTAAGAACCCTTTTACATATTTTCACGAAATAAAGCGCAAACTCGAGTACATGCACTTCTCTCATCGCGGTCGCCAACCCGTGTCGCTTTGGCTTAAACAAAGTACCTTATTCTCTACTAAGTTTGGTACTATTTTATTGTTTTTTTCAAAATAACATATTTCGCTGCACATCCTTACACTGACACACCACTGGTTTGCTTGCATATGACACCCGAGGATCACATATGTGTATTTTTACGTAACACAAAGAGAAACTACCTAATTATATCAAACTTTTATATTTTTCTGAAATGGAAGTGTTATCTTGTCTTCTGCAACGGTTTATTTTGATGCATCCTGTATATATATTTTCGATTCCAAAACAAAATATGTTGTTTTCATATTCTACACATCAGGATAGGTACGAAAGGCAAAAATTAGCAGAAAAAGCATAAAATAATGAATTTAGTATCATATATTCTACATAAACGACTTTAACCCTTACCATCTCAATGAGATCACATGACGCACACCTTCTGTAAAAAATTGACTCCAATTACCACTGAGTTATTTAGTTTTCCTATAATTTCCTTATTTTTCTAAAAAATGTTGGTTGGCAACCCCTAACAATATATTATATGTCATTATGTAGATACTAAATTGTTATGAATCGTCGTGTATTATAATCTGTTTTGGTCTATATCTTAAGAACCATTTAACATATTTTCACGAAATAAATCGCAAACTCGAGTACATGCACTACTCTCATCGCGGTCGCCAACCCGGGTCCCTATGGCTGAAACAAAGTACCTTATTCTCTACCATGTTTGGTACTACTTTATTGTTTTTTTCAAAATAACACATATTTTACTGCACATCCTTACACTGACACACCACTAAATTGCTTGCATATGACCCCCGAGGATCACATATGTGTATTTTTACGTAACACAAAGAGAAACTGCCTAATTATATCAAACATTTATATTTTTCTGAAATGGAAATGTTATCTTGTCTTCTGCAACGGTTTATTTTGATGCACCCTGTATATATATTTTCGATGTCAGACCAAAATATGTTGTTTTCATATTCTACACATCAGGATACGTACGAAAGGCACAAATTAGCAGAAAAATCATAAAATAATGAATTTAGTAACATATATTCTACATAAACGACTTTAACCCTTACCATCTCAATGAGATCACATGACGCACACCTTCTGTAAAAAATTGACTCCAATTACCACTGAGTTATTCAGTAATACTATAATTTCCTTATTTATCTTAAAAGTGTTGGCTGGCAACCGCCTAACAATATATTATATGTCATTATGTACATATTGAATTGTTATGAATTGTCGTGTATTATAATGTGTTTTGGTCTATATCTTAAGAACCATTTAACATATTTTCACGAAATAAATGCAACTCGACTACATGCACTACTCTCATCACGGTCGCCAAACCTTGTCCCTATGGCTGAAACAAAGTACCTTATTCTCTACCATGTTTGTACTACTTTATTGTTTTTTTCAAAATAACATATATTTCACTGCACATCCTAACACTCACAAACAAACCAGGTTCCTTGCATATGACAGCCGAGGATCACATATGTGTATTTTTACGTAACACAAAGAGAAACTACCTAATTATATCAAACATATATATTTTTCTGAAATGGAAATGTTATCTTGTCTTCTGCAACGGTTTATTTTGATGCACTCTGTATATATATTTTCGATGTCAGAGCAAAATATGTTGTTTTCATATTCTAGACATCAGGATACGTACGAAAGGCACAAATTTGCAGAAAAAGCATAAAATAATGAAGTTAGTAACATATATTCTACATGAACGACTTTAACCCTTACCATCTCAATGAGATCACATGACGCACACCTTTTGTAAAAAATTGACTCCAATTACCACTGAGTTATTCAGTTATCCTATAATTTCCTTATTTCTCTTAAAAATGTTGGCTGGCAACCGCCTAACAATATATTATATGTGGGACCCGGACAAATCCGCCAAATGACAAATCCGCCAATTACCAAATCTGCCAATTACCAAATGCGCCAAACGCGAAAATGACCAAATGCGCCAATTGTGAAAATGGACAAATCAGCCAATGGACAAATCTGCCAATTACCAAATCTGCCAATGACTAAATCTGCCAATTACCAAATCTGCCAATTACCAAATCTGCCAATTACCAAATCTGCCAAACGCGAAAATGACTAAATGCGCCAATGACGAGAATGGACAAATCTGCCAATTGACAAATCCGCCAATTACTAAATCTGCCAATTACCAAATCTGCCAAACGCGAAAATGACCAAATGCGCCAATCGTAAAAATGGACAAATCAGCCAATTGACAAATCTGCCAATTACCAAATCTGCCAATGACCAAATCTGCCAATGACCAAATCCGCCAATTACCAAATCTGCCAATTGACAAATCTGCCAAACGGAAAACACCGAACTATGTTTGTATTATCATCAAATAACTGGATAGTCTAGTGAAAAGCATACAGAAAGAAAGTATTTATGAATATCAAGCAAGAAACTAAAAGTAATTAATAGAAAGCAATCAAATCAAATATTTGAGGATTTGAACGAGGTAACCATTTAAAATAACATTAACGTTTACTCAATATATGTAAAAAAAAAAAAAGAAGAAGAAGAAGAAGAAGAAGAAGTTGGTTATTTTATGAAGACCGGAGAGACATGATGTAAAAGTTCAATAAATCGTACATGCTCTAACGCAATGAGATAATTTGTTTGTTCTTATATTTTAATTTTGATGAATTTATAACTGTTAAAAATGAATGTTTTTGTTATTTGCTTGAGTGATTGCCCCCTTTCTGCACTGAGGTTATATTTTCGGGTGCCCGACCTCTTGGACATTACACTATACTTGCTACAGTTGGCAATACTTCTTAAAATGACGTAGTTGCGAAAAATTTTCAAAACGATCGTTGTTTGTTTTCGTACTTTTGACACTTGACCAACAGTTTTTGGTAGTCGCGATTACTACATATTCTCCTAATTTCACGACTTTTAGCAGTATTGCCAACATTAACATTCATTATCACATCTCCTAAACCATATAAAATATCAAATTGCTATTACGTGTTGTTTGCCATGGCTCCATTTTGGTGTTGTTTGCCACGGTATTGTTCTCTCTAGCTTATCTTATACCACAATCGTGAAGACTTATACAAAATCGACTTATAAGCTAAGGGTTGCCAGATGAGCATATTATAATGATCAAATCTATTATATTATAAACAGAATGCATACAATACGAATTGTCCCAAGCACGTTATTGGGTTACTACGCTATCGGCTGTTAACGCCACAGTTAAATTTATTCAAGGTGAGTTCAAGCACTCAATATAATAATTTGTTTGCTTAGAAACTCTCCAAGTGCATTTTCAAAATTGATATTGCCTACAATTTGTTTGTGTTCGACTATGTAGCCAACGTTAAATCTAGGCATATCATCAGGACTAACAATAAGGGGGGTATAGGAATCCCGATAAATGGGGACCCAAACCTTCCAGAGGGGGCGCGATACGCGATATATATATATATATATATATATATATATATATATATATATATATATATATATATATATATATATATATACGTATATATTTCATATCCTTTCTAGAGATCAAATTAAAATTAGATTTAAAAATCTGGATTCAGCGATCTTTTAAACACCTTTGGTGAAAGGAGAAAAATTTAGTCTATTGGTAATACAAAAATTTAGTGACTTATGTATAGTTACTGGGGTATTTTCAAGTCCACACAAAGAGCTCCCTAGTGGATGAGCGGTTAGCGTAAGGACCCAGGTTCTATTCTTGGCGGGAGCTTATTTGGTTCGGATTCCACGTTAAATTGTAGGTCCACGTCTCATATAGCCTCGATGCTGAACGGGACGATAAGACTGAAAATCAAATCTGTCCCACAGAGATTATTAAAATACAAGGGTCGGCAATCCCTCCATAGCATTTCTGAAACAAGATGGAATATACACGAATTGGAGTGGATTTGAGTTAAGCATCCCATTCAGCAGAAGACTATGAGCCTTGGGCTTACAACTTAACATAGTTTCCGATACACATGAGTTTTTGCCGGTAATCGAACCCCGGTCTCCCATACCAAAGGCGCGTACGCTATCCACATAGCCACAAGAGAGCCCTGTGTACGATTTAAGACTGTAAAACCTATGGCAGAAGAAATGGGTAAGTTACATTTCTCTAAGTTACAACCATTAATTCTTCCGGACGTTTGAAGATAAAATCTAGATCATATCAATGTAAGAAATTGAATCCCGCATTTGATACTGAACCACTCCGAGAAGAAATCAGAGAAGAACAATTTAAAATATTGGCTTTTTGATGTAATCGTACACAAGATCGTATCTCAGGTGGAATCTCGGTGTACAGAAATGAGATTTCAAGCAATTCTCAGAGTAAACATTTTGGATGACAGTGTCACAATTAAGAAATTAATTACAATCTACTCTGATGACTTCAGTTGTAATTTTGTCAAAGAGAAACAAGTATATAAGTCAGTCTCTGTGCAGCTACTTTCTCGGATCTTCACAATAAAAATTATAAATTGATGTTATATTTGTGTTTCCTGAACTTCAGAATTTCCTCGCGCGAAGTGGATTTTGTGGTGGACAAACACTGTGTGTCTGAGGTTTCTCGGGGTTCTTCTTCCTCCCATTTTCTTCATTACACTATTTTTCATTCATTCTTATCATTACCATATCCTTTAGCTTACACGGCATAAGGGTAGGACGCATCGGCGCAAATCTGTCTTCAACATTGGGGGGGGGGACGAGTAAGACCGTTCTCATATATATATATATATATATATATATATATATATATATATATATATATATATATATATATATATATATATAAGCGATGTTCAAAATATTTATGAAGTTGAAAAACAATGCTGTGAAGGATCAGAGGAGCAGAATTGTCTTCAGTGGCGTATTTAGGAGGCTATCGGGCTCAAGCCCCCCCCCCCCCGAAATAAATTTGTTAGTTTTTCGTATTCCACGTACAACAATAATCCTTCTTACCATTTCTAAGAATGCAATTGACTTAATTGACTTTCCATTTTCTTATGCTCTTTGTTCACAAATAATACTGTATTTGTCAAATTTCATTCCATGTAAGAACTGCGTCCTTTTGTTTTTTTCTTTCGTCCTTTCTACTTTTCTGTTTCTTTTTCTGGACGTTACTTTCTTTCATTTCGCCTATCATACTTTATCGACCGTTGTCAGTTGTGATTCAAGTGGGCCGTTGTCAGTAGCACCAAAACTAAGAGGAGTTGATAAGAGAAACTGGTGTTCCACACCAACATGCGCGAATATCAACATGACAGGACTTTAGTTATTATAATAAAGGAAAAAATATATCGTTTAGTTATTTTTAAAAGAAGGAAATATTTGAATTAAAGAAAATCAAAACGGGGGAATAATTAATCAAGGAAGTTAGGAAGGCCAAGAGAATGCTTCCTTTATCTTGTATGAATAGAATAAAGGGTTAGATTCACTCATAAGTTTTTGTATCATATCATATATAGGATTTATCGGTCTGCAATTCTTGCCACTATAACTTCAATTTATGCATAAATTAAAATATATTTAATTCTCAAACTCAGATGGGCAATTGCATTCCCACTTCCTTCCTTGTGTTGGGCATAGCCCCTCGAAACAAAATACTAAGTACGCCTTATTCTAGAGAAGGGAGATGAAACTCATATTACGGTAGATGAATCTGATCAACTGTTGTGGAGTATATTATATATTAGGCGATGTAGGTGAAGTAGTTGTACATATCAGTATTACAAATCACTGCCATGAACACATTCTGAAATCTGTATACACGCATATTTATAATTGGTATATTTCTAATTAGGCATCCACAAAGATCAACGTTAAAATTGTTTTATAATAATATAAATGACTTCCCCAAAACTATGAAGAAAGAATATCAATTATGTATGACGCAACAATACTGTTTGAGCAAAATGATGATAATCTCAATAACACTACATGAATCGTTATAGAAATCTAACGCATGTCATATACTCTTTAGTTAACAGATGTAACCTTAAGATTATGGAGAAAAATATTCCAGCAATTGAATTTTTTTCTTTGCTTACGAAGCATCCTCTCTCAAAAGTAAAATTGGTACACGGAAATACGTAGGAACAAACCATGGTTTGATCTAGCAGAGAAGAGAAAACAGGCAAAATTATGTTGGCTAAAAAATCCGAATGAAATAACTACACAAAATTTCGTCGATATCAGGCGGGAAACTTCCAAACAAAGAAACGCGATTTTTTGAAAGCTAAAATTTAAGAACTTGAAAATAATAGTAAAAATAAAAACATTCGAGACATGTATAAAGGGATCAACGGATTTAAGGAAGGCTATCAACCTCGTGCTTATATATTAAAGAAAGCTGATGGAACAGTTTTCACTGATACAGATAGCATTTTAAATAGATGGAAAGATTTCTTTGACGATTTGCTTAACACCCAGTCAAAAACAAATGTGCGTGGAGAAAGGGAGATACTCACAGCAGAACCGTATATTCCAGAACCCAACCGAATAGAAGTAGAAATCGCTATAAAGAAATTAAAGAAACACAAATCTTTGGGTGTAGATGAAATTCCGGCTGAGTTAATTTTAGCTGGAGGCGAAAACTTGTGGAACAAGATACACAAACTCATTCTCCTTATCTACAACAAGGAAGAATTGCCAAAAGAGTGGAAAGAATCAATCATTGTTCCAATTCATAGGAAAGGCGACAAAACTGACTGTAATAATTATCGAGGCATCTCTCTTCTGTCAACATCCTATAAAATCCTTTCGAACCTGCTATTAGCAAGATTGACCCCATACGCAGATGAAATTATTGGAGATTATCAGTGCGGATTTAGAAGAAATCGATCAACTATCGACCAAATATTTACCATTCGTCAAATACTCGAAAAGAAGTGGGAATACAGTAGCCCGGTACATCAAATATTTATTGATTTTAGAAAGGCTTACGACTCGGTTAGGAGAGAAACATTGTACAACGTTCTTACAGAATTTGGAATGCCGGAAAAGCTAATTAGATCAATTAAAGCATGTTTAAATAAATCCCAAAATAAAGTCCGGGTAGGAAAATTTTTGGCCACGAGCTTTCACGTCGAGAATGGCCTGAAACAAGGAGATGCGTTGTCGCCATTATTATTCAACTTTGTCCTGGAATACGCTACAAGGAAAATCAAAGATAGCAACCAGGGCCTAGAGCTGAACGGTGTTCACCAGGTTATGCGTACGCTTATGATGTAAATTTAATAGATGGTAGGAGAACAATAGAAAGAAATGCAGAGATCTTATTAAACGCTTGCAGGGACAAGGGTTTAGAAGTAAATGCAGAGAAAACTAAATACATGAAAGTGCGTCGGGACCGTAATACGGGAAATTATGAATGCGTTAAAATATTAAATAATACTTTTGATAGAGTGGATACTTTAAAATATCTAGGATCAATATTAACAGACGAAAATCCTATTCATGAAGAAATTAAATGTCGACTAAAAACAGGAAATTCGTGTTATTATTCAGTTCAAAATCTCTTGTCGTCGCGAATTCTGTTGAGGAATGGTCGCTTATTCTGAGGGAAGAACATAGACGTAAAGTATCTGAGAACAAAATGCTCAGACGAATATTCGGACCCAAGAGGAATGGGAATGGGAAATGGCGGAAACTTCGTAACGAGGAACTACGTAAATTATAGTGCTTATCAAACATAGTTAGGGTCATCAAGTCTAAGAGGCTTAGGTGAGCAGGACATATAGCCAGGATGGAAGAAAGTAGGAACGCTTTCAAAGTGTTAGCGGTAAGACAAATCGGAAAACGACTATTAGGAAGACCTAGGCGCAGATGGGAAGACAATATTAAGATGGATCTTGTAAAAATAGGAATACAAAGTAGAAACTGGATCCAGTTGGTTAAGGATAGAAGTCAGTGGAGAGCTTTTGTGAACGCGGCATTGAACCTCCGGGTTCCATAGGCTACAAATGTAGTTAGCTTACGAAGCATGAGCAGATGCCTAGGCTGATACTACAAATAGATTAAATACGCATTTACTGAAAAGATGAGTTCTACTGACATTGGATAGTCTATACTCTTCCCGTGCTAGGGCCTAGGGGAGAGGAGGAGATAAGATTTCATATCAGGTTACGTCACACACAGTTGCACGCCTTCATTTTCATTAAAAATGGAAAAGCCAAGAGAAACAAACTTCATTTCACTTTCCTTTGTGGCAGTCGGACACAAATCATCACACTTATCTGCAAAAAACACTTTTCAAATCGGATTATTGGTAGAGTCTCTAGTTCATATGTTGGGGGGACATGTCTCCCCATTTCCCCGGAATTTGTGCCCGTGCCTACAGCTGAGTCAACTTTCCAGCATGAGGAGAGAGGCATATCCTCCTCTGGCATTTATTGCAATTTGTGCCCAAGTAGCGGAAGTGGAATTAATACATATTGATGAGACTATTAAACGCACTACAGCACGAAGTTCAGTTTGAAATACTACAGAATATGATTCTTTTTTAAAAAATGGAAAAGGCAAGAGAAATCAATTTCATCTTACATTCCTTTGTGGAAGTCAGACACAAATCATCACACTTTCCCAAAAAGCACTTTTTGTCAGATTATTGGGGGGGACAGTCCCCCTCAGTTCCAAGATTGGAGGGGACATGTCCCCCTCATCCCCCCTGGGATTTGCGCCAGTGGTAGGGCGTAATTGAAATTGAAAACAGAAAATTATACAACAGGAGATAATATTAAAACTCCGTTAGAAGAGAAAATGCAATTATATCAATTTATTAAGTTATTGTGATATTAATGATGTTCTGTGTTCATTTGTTTTGAGTTTAATGTCTCTTGTTTTGTTTAATGTCTCTTGTTTGATGTTTGTTTTGAGTCTCTTTCAACAGCGACTCTAATGAGACCTCTCTCGTCCCAAAGGCGAGAACATTTACCACTTGTTCCAAAGGATCAAAAACAGAGGTGCCTGGCAACCCTTCCTCTTACTCTAGATGTGTGTAAATTTTCACGATAATAAGATATGATAAGATCGGAATGCAAATGCTTCGTGGCAAACAACTCGAAAATCGAGTCGTGGCAAACAACACCGTTGCAAACAACACGCCACCCAAATTGCTGTAAACGGCATTATGATCATTACATCTTTTGAAAATAATCTACGTAATTAGATGTGATACTTATCTGAGCTCTTTTTCGAAACAAAGCTCTTTGCAAGAAGTCAAGTTTTGAATTCCTTGTGATTTAGTCCCAGAAGCGACAGTCCTATTAACGACAGGAACTGTTATCTGTCCTATGAGCGACCGATTCATTTATATTGAGATCATGGAAGATGATATGATTCCCTCTTGTAAAATATGTTTGCTTCTGGCGTTATTAGCGACCGAACAACCTTGGTATGAAATATGTACGTGCCAGTGATACTGTTCGTCAAATATATTTTCCTTTACTGTGAGTGCAAATAAACCTTATTTTAATTTTGAGTTAGATTTGATATGAAACATATCAAATAACTTAACGAGACAACAGGAATATTTTCATTAAATGTAATATATTCCTATGTAATTATTGAAAATCCAGTTGTAATATCCCCTTTCTTCAAAAGCTCTGTTTGCTGTACTTAATTTGATTCAAATCTAATTACTCACTAAGCACAGTAATAAAGAAAAATGTAAACAAACTTGTATGTTATACGAAACTGAAAACAATTAAATATCAATTAATTTCGAAGCTCTAGTAGTTAAAATACCACTAAAATAACACACTATTAAGTAGGAAGTTGCGTCAATTATTATATCAATTCTCCTGACAGTGATGGACATGCTACTTACAAACATAGTAAAACGATATAACTTGAGTTGATTTTGAGTTTAACGTCCCTTTCAACAGCGAGGCTATATGATATGAGACCTACTGATTAACGTGGAATCCGAACCACATGACTCCCATCGGGAAGCGAACCCGGATCTTCCACGCCAAAGACACGTACGCTAACCGTTTAGTGACGTAGGAGCTCAGTAAAACGATTAAGTTCTTCAGGAAAGAAATTATTTAAGTGTCAGGTATTCATTGTTATTTAATATTTTGTGGTAATATACCTTAAGTTAACGTTTATCTGGGAAAGATTGATAGTAACCATACCACAAAGGTTGAGAAATGCTTTAATGGAATACTACAAGTTAACATGAACTATTATGAGTGTATTCCTATTTCCTGCAAATGGGTGTCATTTAAATTTTGATGTTAGGTATGTTCTGTTTTAAACCTACATAAGTTTTCAAGTAAGTGGTGGTATAGTCCCCATCATGACGAGATATAATAAAATGTTGAAAAATATTCAACATAGTTGGTATCCTGGATTGAACTAGATCTTTTATCACTGGAAAGCAAGCACACTAAAACAAGCGGTACAATGATTCTTCTATTTATACTTAGTATGTGAGCATTAATAGAGAAATAGAATTATTAGGTCTATTAAACTTAAATATGTGTACATTCTGAGGTTTGAAATAATACACAAAGAAAGAAGCATTAGGCTATGTATTGTAGTTTATCACATTTTCTTTTTCACGAGTAAAGTCACGAAAAAAGAATAGTGACTTTCTGAACCCATTTTGCTACAAGTTCTTGTAAGATTGAGAAGGTACTTAAAATAACAAGCAGCAGGTGATCGAAATAGCAAAAAA
Organism: Thermobia domestica; assembly: GCF_964235325.1. Classification (NCBI taxonomy): domain Eukaryota; kingdom Metazoa; phylum Arthropoda; class Insecta; order Zygentoma; family Lepismatidae; genus Thermobia; species Thermobia domestica. The sequence goes on from NW_027656056.1 coordinate 70,983, forward strand.
CTTTTAAGCGAATTTCAATACTCAAACGCAAATTTTTGCTCAGTTTTATCAGGCAGATATCGAGATAGTATCTTGTTGAAGGTCAGGATTACTACTTTTTATCTTAAATATACCTAGTAGGTACCTCTAGCCTCTATACTGGTGATGATTTCTTCTAAAAGTAATGTATGGGTAGCGTGGGACAAAACAAACTATCAGAAAGCTGCACTTGGACATTGTTTGGTGAAGTGTTCTTCACAAGAGTGAAATGTAATTTATCTTTGCTACTGGGGACATTGTTATTCATATTCGACTGAGAGAACCAAGTGCCCGAAAGTATATCTGGAAGTAACATTGCTGTTGGTTGCCCTAACCTTCCTTCTTTCCCTTCTCTTGCTTTCTCTCTCTTTTATAAATAGCGTAACATTTTCAGTTTGCCGAGAATTGGTCACACCCTATTAAAAGTCATGTTATACTTCTCTTTTTAATATCAGAACATGATCAATTCTAAAGGTGTGACTTCATCTTTATAACCATCTCGACCTCTGTGTGTGTGTGTGGGGGGGACTAATATGCAAATACTAAATTTAATGTTAAATTCGTAGTCGAAAGACATCATCTTGGATTGGGTTTCAATTTAGCGACCTCTTAAACAGCGAGGCTATATGAGAAGTGGGGTCCAAACTGCATGAGCTCCTGCCGAGAACCGAACAGGATGTCCCGCGCCAGAGAAGCGTACGGTGACCATATAGCCACGGGGGAGCTCTCATCATTTGCGAATTCTGATTAGGAAGTATTGGATTTAAATAGCTTTTTCTCTATGTACTGAAAATTAATTATGAATTTTAATTAGGAAATAATATCTCGTTTTGTGCAATAGAAAATATTAATTTAGCTGAAATCATGTATTGTATAGAAAGACTGAAACTAGATTGGAATGATGATTTCTGGTGAGTCTGCCAGCAAACCTCAGCAACAATCCGAGAACACAAGAACAGGTTTTCTCTTCTGAAAACAATAAAACCAGAACGGGGAGAAGGCCTGGAAAGGGCAAGAGACCACCTGCTGCTTGAAAATTCTTTCATCTGAGCCGTTTTTACGCGCCGTATTTACGCTCGAAGTTAAAAGCAGACAGACTTTTCCAGCGTATAAAAATTCGTTACGTAAACTTACGCCAGGTCCCATACACTAACGTATTGACAGCTGCTAACAAGACTAGCGTATGAAATTTTATGGTTACGACCGAAAAATACATCAATGTATGGCCGACTTAAATGTGCAATGCGCATTAGGGTGGAGTTAAAAGTAGTGAAAAAAATATTTCAATAGAAATTTTTAATGGCATAGGTACTAAAGTTTTCCTTTAATGTTGTACAACATGTATTCTAATTTTTTTGAAATTCTGAACATATCTTTAGGTTGCTACCAGCTGTTTTCTTACTGTCATATTACACGAATAATCGGGCATACAGCAGGCTCATATAAAATGGTGGTTTCCTTCTGTTTGATTACTTCTAGCATGTTAATTGATACAGTTAAGACATAGTTAAACGCAAGTAATGATATATTAAAACTTTCTGAAACATAAGACAAGACCCCCCCCCCCCAACGGTGTGATAAATCCTTAGACACTGCATTACAAGTTTGACTTTAACCTATTACACTCACTGACCCGTTAACACTTTATGCAGCACTGTAGTCCTTGGCATAATGAGTCTTGACTTTATCTTCGTACGTATGAAACATGACAAGACCCCCCCCCCCCCACGATGTGATAAATCCTTAGACACTGCATTACAAGTTTGACTTTAACCCATTACACTCGCAGACCCGTCAACACTTTATGCAACGTTGTAGTCCTTCTTGGTTTTAAAGACTGGCATAATGGATCTTGACTTTATCTTCGTACGTATGAAGTCATCCTTTGCTTCTGAACCAATTACAGCCTAAGATGCTTCATTCACTAACTTTACGCATCATTGTACGTTGCGTAATTGTGTGGCATGGAATTGGTTGGCATCCAATGTGTGGCATGGAAATTTGGGGAAATTGAATACTGGCATTTCCCGACTGATGATAAGCGACTGCAATCCTTCATTTGTAAAATTTGTCAAAATTGGGGGCTCTGTGACTTCAACTTGTGGCAGTCAATAATTTCAGTGTAATCTTGCACATCAAAGTTCAACTTTAGAATTGTGAACTGCCGTACTTTGACAGCAGTGCTTGAACTTCTAAGTTCTCTAATGTGCTTTCTTTGATCCTTTAACATCCCTAACAAGAGGTTTTCAAAATGGCCGAAATATGCGTTTCGTTGTATCACAGGATCCACAACACTTCTGAGTTCTGAAAGTAAGAACCTTGATAGCACTATGGTTTCAAACACATGTTGAGCTCCGTCCGTGCGGGACCACTTGTTTTTAATTTTGAACCAAAGGGGAGCATACACTTTGACAATGTATTCAGTCACAACAATCAGATTAAATGATGGATTCTCAGTTCCCACATACACTCTCAGTACCCTGTTAGCCATCGTTAGCCACCTTGAATGTGACAACTTGCCAGGGTTTCGATTGGCGAGATCAGCAGAGCAATTTCCTGAGAAAATGGCATGGCACATTTCGTATAAGTATTTTTGATCTGTGCTTAGATCACCGCAGAAATTTCTGGTAAATTACAAGTGATTTTCTGGAAACTTTTAACAGGGAAATGTTCACAATCTTTCAGCATATTTCCAATGGGTCCAGAGAATTCACGAGGTCCCAGTGTGACTCCATCAAGGTACTGAAATAAGTGGCGAAGGGAAAGGCGAAGGGGATAGGAAGGAAGAGTCCTATCAGCGTGCCTTGTTCCTCTCTCTTTTCTCGAAGTGTAGCTTGTGTTTTTGTCGTGCTCTCCGTACTTCTGCCAATTACTTGAGATGTGTCTTCCCTGGAAACTATTTCAAAATCTTGTAAAGTTGCAGATGCAATTGTGGCAACACATCTATCAGATACCCCATACTGATCTGAAACTCTTGCCAGTGTTGGAAGTTGTAATCTCATTTGTTTTTTTGAAGATTTTTCTTTTGATGTTGAAATGTCAGTTTCAAATGTCTCTCTGTCATCCTCAACCTCATCCTCAGATGACAACAGTTCACCAGTATCGGCAACATAATCAGTGCTGACTGTTGGAACATCAGTAGATATTTTATACTTTTCAATCCTTGAATCCTCTTTTCTTTTCCTTTCTTCTGCTCTTCCTAACTTCATTGCCTCAGTTTTATCTACGGAATCAATGACCATCTTCCTGGAAGATCTCTGGTCATTAAGAAATGTGTGCTCCTTTGCAAGCACTTTATTTATTTTTTTTAAATAAAAAATCCTTTTTTCACCTTTTTGCCCCTCTGGACCCCTCTGCGTTAACGCAGAGATCTGGAAAAATCGAAGAAATACTAATGGGTATAGAGAATGTGAGTGCAACATTTCAACCTTCTAAGTGCAATAGTAAGCCTGCAAGAAAATAATGAAAATAGGCACAACAATTTGTTTTTAACTTATGACGTCATCACCCCATGTCCCGACGCAGAAAGACGAAAAACTGTACGAAACGTGTTCTACAATGCCTCCAAAACAAAAATAAACCTAAGTACCTTTGTTGGTTTATTTTTAAGCCAGCAATGAACATACTACGCCATTGTTCCATTTGGAATGATATAATTTAAAAGGGTTAAATGACAGAAGTTCAGTGACTGGTAGCACCCTAAAATTATTCACGAAATTTTATCAAATTTTACAGAGGTGTTTCACTGACAAGTAGTAAACTTTTTATGGGTCTGCCAAATTAAAATTTTATCTTTGATATTTTCGCTCCACCCTAATGCGCATTTCCTGAGCAGCTGTCAGTCTCTTAACTCGCCCCAACTGAGACAATATTCTCTGTAATTATCTTTTGATTCTAATTGTACTGAATGAGACATGACAGAGACACGGACACAGAAAGATCGAGGACAGTTAAAATCACAGAGAATCTCCACTGCGGATGAAACCTCGGACCCATACACCAAAAACCCACCCACCAGCCACTATAGCAGCTTAATTTCCTTTAATTAGTTGCAACAGCGACACCCGACTTTGTAGTCATCTTTTTTGATTGCAATTCAACTTAAGCATACACGTTAGTGACAAACAGAAATGTAACGGACAGTCCAAATCACAAAGTATCTCTTACCAGGAATCAAGGCCGGGACCCCTTATACAAAATGCTCACGTACTAGCGACTAGATTAACGCGAAGGCTCAAAGGGAGGGTTTATAGATATTGTAGATAAATGTGCAAAAAGGACTTTCAGAAGATTACAATATTAGTTTAGGACCATTTTAACTCTTATACACTCCGAGGATTACAATATTTGCTTTAGACCATTTTAACTCTTATACCCTTTGATGTCTGCCCCCATTCAAGATAAATACATAGAATAAGAATTCATTCATCTATACGAAAGCTTGCTCAAAAGAAGAAGGGAAACTTGGTGTTCATGACTGCATCACTTGCTCGCATCAGACATACGTTATAAAGGCTGTAAAAAAGACGCATAGTACTCATGTTAATATCACCTTCCAGTACAAATACAAACTGATATTTGAGCAGGTATATAGTCTTAAAGTAGCTAGGCGGTGATCGTAGGAAATGCTGTCATAATCATGTGTCTGTCAGAATCGCATGCTAGGGCTATGTTTGATGAACCAAGGGTAGGTTATCAAACGAGAGTAGAAGGTGTATAAAGTGACTAGAATACACCTGATTCATGTTATGAAAGTGTGTTATCCTCCTCGAAGATGAAATCGCAAAAAGTTGTTCAAATATTTATAGAGATGACAATTGAGGATGAAAGCACCCATAGCGGAACAACAGATGTGTGAGATATGTAGCTTAATGCCCTATAGTAAAATTTTGGTATTCATCCTATATGCGAAATTCATACACATTCAATAGTCGCCATTGTGTTAAAGGGTAAAACGGCAATATTATCGAAATATCAGCGTCCTCCATGTGCCTAGTCAATGACGAAGATCCTGTAAGCGATGAACAGATGGAGAAAAATCGTAGGAAAAGAACATAAACGTGTGATTCAATAGTAGATTGGTTACTGTTCGTGCGTTCACGTGGGCCCACACATGTTCCAATGAAGTTGGTAGTGATCGTCCTATCAATTATGGTTATCCGCACGTGTCTTACTTACGACTTACAGCGAATAACTATATACATCATTACCCACGAGAATGGTCTATAAATAAATACGTAAAATAGTGGTAAAATTCAGAGCAATATTTTAGTTTACCTTTAATAATTCAAGTAATAAATTACTTTCTGTAGAAAGGAAATAACTATATCTGGAAAAATTATCTGTTTTTACTTTAGAGATGAAAAGAGTTGAAAATTAAGTATATGTAAACAGTTACTGTAAGCAATAATGAAAGTGATGTTTAATTTTGTATAGGTGAAAATTCTTTGCATCTCCTTAACATGCACAACGATATGTTCAAAGAATATTTCTAACGTTAAATAAACCACCTGTAGACCTTGTAAACAAATTTTATATTTAAGTAAATTGTCATGACAAGGTACAGCACTTTTTAGTAAAAACACTGTATAAACTGTAAAGTTTCAATACTATAATAGTATCTTCAGACTTAACACACTTATCTAGAATGTTGTTTCTACTCTTTCTACATCTCGTGATGTAGCTCAAGGTTGTGGTTGCAATGAGGTACCTAAAAGAACGTCAAAAGCGATTCAACTAATGTAATGTCGTATAATGCATTGCCCTTCTTCCTAAGATGCCACTATTGATACATAATGGGTTGTAATAACTTTATCAAAAACTTGGTATGTATAAGCTTTAATGTATGTCATTTTAATGAACATTCCTAAGACATTATAATATTTATATGCCATTAAATTGTATCATTGTGACTCTATATTACGTTTGCAATTGTAAAAAAGACACAGTACATTTTTTTCTAAAAGAAAGTGACTGAATGAGAAATGGAAGAAGAAAACATGTTGATTTCGAAGTTATGACTACTTACTTTATAAATTTATAGTTTACAACTATTCTCAGGTTATCGAAATGAATAATGAAAAATATATAACTAGTTAGTAAATCAAAGAAATATGAGTCGAAATGTTAAGTTTTGTATAAATAAATTTATAAGTACAGAAAAGGGAACATGTCATACACATCGTTATTTTAGAGAACCTAACCTATTCATTGAAAAACCATAAAGTAAAAATTGTATGTAAGAGAATAACACTTACACAAATAATAAGAGAATATATATACTTTATATATGCTGTATTATAAGTAGGCAATTTGTGATACTTTTATTGAAGTTATAGCATTTGTTCCAAAGGATCAATCTATATATGCCCATGAATATATTATAATGAAAGAAATACAAGAGAATACGAAGATAAATATGTGAGTAATGTATTGGCTTATTGTATATTATTTAATTTTAAAAAGACTGTAAATGTATGTAGAGGAAATATTATCTTGTAAAGGACAAACTGCGTTTCTTTACTAATATGACCGCAAAGGGGGTAACCGTGGCTAATATTGTGGAAAAGCGGGTCTTTGGGGAGCCAGTTTATTTCTTTTCTTTATTTATTTTGTTTATTTTGTTAGAGCTCCTCCGTGGCTACGCGGTTAGCGTACGCGCCTTTGGCGTGGGAGACCCGAGTTCGATTCCCGGCGGGAGCTCATGTGGTTCGGATTCCACGTTAATCAGTAGGTCCACGTCTCATATAGCCTCGCTGCTGAAAGGGACGCTAAACTAAAATCAACTCAACTCAATTTATTCCGTTATGAGTATTTCAAGTTTGAAGTTACCGACGAAGTGCCTGTGGTGCATCATCATGTAAGTAGCCCACTATGAGAGGGATACACTTTACACAAAAGCTCTTTCAATTTTCAAATTTAAAAGTAGTAGAAGAAATAATAAAGAAAAAGGACTTGAACCATATAAATATTGTTACTTGACTATTTCAACAAAAACGAAGTTGCAACTGTGCTGACGACCTTTACGGGGATGGAGATTTCACAAGTTTGGTTGGACCTCGCATAGAATTTGTGTGAAAGACCATGAAATATACGAGCAGCCCTGTCTATGGTTGACCTAATTCATTAAGCGGATGTCTGCTTTTTTTTTTACATTTTCGAAATAAACCAATATATGTATTCCTTATTATAAGTGGAAAAATACAGTCGGTAAAAGTTAATAATAAAAAGTCTTGAACAAGAATCCATAATCTTTAACAGAAAATGGATAAGGAAAGTAAGAAGAAACGCAATTATTTTAGCAATAATAACATTGTTAATAAGTAGGCAATAGTTAGTATAATCATGACTTGTTTGCAAACACGTATCTTGAGATCTTTTTTGAGTACTCTATTTAGAACGTTTAGAATATATAGTTTTTTTTATATAATTTATTAAGAGTCAGGTTTGCGGGGTTCTAGATTGTAGGAACTTTGCCCATATTACAAGTAACTTTTGTCCTCTTGACCTGATTTACAGTCGTGAAATTTAAAATCGAAAGTTATAACAGAAAAAAATTCTTTTACAACTATAAATTTTGGTATTTATTTTTTATACGATCTTGTACTTGGTGAGAAATTCTAGTTTGTAATTGTGAAAGTTGTTAATATTTGAAAGAATGTGAAGAAATATTTTCATAGCCTTGTAAAATATAAAGTAAATATTTTAAGTAAACACTTTTGTAATTTTCTTTAAAAAGATTCTAAAGTGACGGCTTATATTTTGATGTCCCTATTCAAAGTACCCGTTCCGAAAACAGGTTCGTATTCATTTTAACCAATTTGAAAATACTTATTACCAAGACTTTTTAATTAACTTGATTGTTATTACCTACGATTACAACTATCATGTTCGAAAAAGTGTATGTGTCACCTTACGAAAAGACAAGGAAACTCTGCTAGTTCACTACTGCCAGGACAATGAATGAAAGCTGTCACTGATTATTGGCAACAAAAGATACAGTTGTTAGTGCAGCATATTTTATATATATATATATATATATATATATATATATATATATATATATATATATATATATATATATATAAACTAAACTTGTATTCGAGCATCTCATTTTATTTGGTTCGATGTGATTTATCGATTTATACATATATAATGTGTTTGACAATGTTATTTTTAAAGGAAGAAAATCAATCAACAGTGTGGACTATATCTCATTAACTGAGTAATGTAGTCTTAGAATTGGTGTAATAAAGATCTTAATGACAGCGACGACGACTTCTGTATAATTTTGGGGAGGTATTGAAATATGTGTATATCCTTGTCACAAATTCGAATAAAGATATCTACATCCAGGGAGGCCAATTCCAAGATCAGTGTGCATGGTTAATGACGATATAATTCAATTTCACTTTTATATCAGTAAGTAGCTGTAACAGAGCATCAATGTTCATATCTACGAATACGATATTTTACTACATGTTCTAGAAAAGTTTACATGGGTTTGTACACGCATGTATAACATTTTGTTTACCTCAATATTATCAATGGAATGATATATGTCTCGTCATTGGAAGACTGTTAGAACTACGCGTTTCGTTCTTGGAAATATGTGTGTCAGTGTTAAGAGAAATCAAGTAACAAAACGTACAATCCGATTGTTAACAGTTAATATTTTTCACTTTAGAAATCTGTAATTAGGATCACAAAATTATTACAAAATCACTAAGCATACAAGTTACAAAACACCAGTTACTAATGTGTATTTACTAATAGATGCGAAGTGAACTCAATTATACTAATTTTCCTTTTATATGAACTAATCTTGGATCATATTCAATCCACTTTAAACGTATTAACTACATAAAGAGAAACTTACTCTGAAAATTATTTGTTGGCTATCGTACAGTGCATACACATACCTATTTTACATATCAACTTTTTGCCCTATTTGCATATGGGATATTTAAATTTTCGTGTTATATTTACATTTAATTTTTAAAATAAAGGATTAGGTGTGGAATCATTAATCAGATTTAAATTTGTTTATATATATTATTATGTTATTTATCGTGAGGTGAAGCATATAATTATGTATATTCAGTGTTCATTTAAATATTAATCGTATGTATCATGTATTTTGAAGAGAATCCAAGCTTCAGTATCTCGTTCTGGAAGAACGTAGAGTAAAAAAAAAAAAGAATAGTTTCAAAGCAGAGTCTTTGTGTGAACGCAAAAGCTAGGTGGTCTGGAAGAGGACAGTAAAGCATAGTATCCATCTAACTTTTCTGTTTATAAACGTACCCAGGCACATGGAGTATATGTCAAGATATGGATTCTTATATTTAGTCTTTTCTGCGTGAGGAAGTAACATTTCCGTTCGGTGCCGGAGTGCCCGAAAAATCTATTGTTACATGAAGGAGCTGGAACCTAGCATGTACACGTCGAAACAGAGAATACAAAGACGTGTGACTTTTGCAAACCACGCCCACAAGTCGCACATATTAGTATGCAGGCGTCTGTATACAAACGGACGTCTCTTGCTGGCGCAGCGAGCACCTAATTTCAAACTATACTTGAGAAGCTATGATTCGGTGCTATTCCTGTTAACAGTCTTCACCCCCTTTGTGTAGAGATGTTCCACACATAATTCTTTATTTATATGTTTAAAGTTCTCTTGATGTATTCGTTATGATTTTTGTTTACTAAATTAGGTCGTAGCTAGTTTTAGCGTTTATTATTGTAAAATAAAAGGCTTATATTGAAAAAGGTAGTAGCTCCCACAGTACGTGAATGAAATAGGATACGTAAGAGCCATGCCACCATGTTCCAGCAGACATCTCCTGCAGGAGGGACAAGACGACAGAAAGAATTTTCATTTGTAACTTATTAACTATCAGATGACAGCACTTGGTATTTTCAATATATGCATATTTTTACTTATAGAGTCATTTTGTAATGAGTTTCAACAAGTCTTGTGCTGATATACATTATAAACAAGAAAAATCAGTGCTTAAAGAACCCCTCTCACCCCTCTCATACAGGTGGGAACCTTTCGAAGTCACTCACCAGGTGTCTCCCTGGGATGGACACAAGAAAGGGTGAGAGAGGACAGTCATTTTTAAAAGTTTCAAATGTTTATACAGTGCTTTTTCATTCAAATTTAATATAAAAAAATCAATTAACAGGCATCACTAGAAAGCTGCATGTTTGTACTTTCAAGTGATAGCAGCAACTTCGTGATTAAACATTACAGAAAATCACAATGATAATTAAAAGGTGAAAAAGTGTGGTTTTAAGAAATAAGTAGGTCACAAGGGGTGGCTAAACACGCTTCTCTGATTCCCCTGACGTCTCCTTGCCCCGTCATAAGAAAACTTGGTATATGAGGCGCGAGCCTATATTTTTGTCCTGAAATGGAAAAATATAAAAACAATTGGCAGGGCAGAGACAGTTAAGTTGGTTTTCAAAACGCGAAGCGACAAGGTAGTTTTCTCTGGACGCATATAGCGGCTGTATAGTGCTTATCGTGGCGGTCCATTTGGACAGTGCGTTTTGTGTTGTGCCAATCTTACAGAGTTGGTTAACTGTTAACTATGAATTGTGTTTACATGTGTTACTTCAAACTCAAAACAATATTAGCAATATTATAAGTTTCATACAGTTTTTTTTTCTTTATGAAACTTTCATACAAAACCAGCTCTGGACGCGAGCACTTGCTAAAAAAAAAAACATTAAACTTCTTTTTTCTAGCTAGTAAACTCTTCGCTAGCTAGACAAACTAGTAATACAGAGATATTCGTATTTATATTCATTTATCTACATATTGAAAGTGTTTTTTTATTATTATTATTATTGTTGCAACATGTGTGTGAGCCGCGGTAATTAACTGTGCCATTACCAACCGCATAGGCGAACTCATAAACGCACTAACATGATGCTACGAGTGTCTGTGCTATAACAGGATGCAAGTGCTGATCAACAGCCAGGCCATTTAACTCCGTAACCTCGAGAACTCCAGGCGAGACAGCGACAGGGGCTGCAAGATTCTCGAGACCAGCAGAGATCATCTCATCATGCTGCTGCAGGTCCAGTGAGACGGTGAAGAGTCCACCAGAGGAGAACTACAAGCAAGAGAGCATGCCAATGGGAAGAGGTATGCCGACGTTGGATGCTGACTTACAGGAAGGACCAAGGATGCTGATGACGACGACAAATGCAACAGAACACTAAGATTACGTGCACGAACAATATCCGGTAAAACCAAAAGGCCTTAAGAGAGTAAAAAAATTTCAGCGCTTTAAAATTGTTTTAATCGTATAAAGAAATTCATTAGTGAGTGATATTTTGTACAGTGTGTTTTCCCGTGTGCTTTAAAAAAAAATTAAATGGTTTCTACCAGGATCTCTTTCGTCTTTCTTGAACTTCTCCAGGAGAACCAAGGTATGTGCAAAAAAATTTATAAATATACCCTGTTTCTCTTTCAGCTGCTGGGAGTATGCGAAGCCCATAAGGCATGAAAACCAGCAACTTTCATGTTGTGTGGGTAATCTGTTTGGAAATTCACCTGGAATTAAAACTACATATCTTTGAAATTCAGAGTCTCATGTTCACCAAAATTTAACATATTATTTTTATTTGGCAAATTATTTTCTTTTATTTATTTTATTATTATTATTATTTTTTTCTCTCTATCGATTAGTTGGTGTGTAAGAGGTATCTATGTCTGGGCCTTCAGCCATCTTATTAATATTAATTAATTATAGTCATTTCCCCCACTTCTCATATTCCTCCTCAGATACCTCCTCTGCACCCCATAAAACGTGGCATTCCCGGCGCGTGGGGCCCGTTCACTCCAGGTGAAATTTTATTCCCCTTGTATCTTTGTTTTGCTAAGAAGCTTGGTGGCGTGTAAAAAGTAACTTCATTTTGTTTTTCTTTCTATGGATATTGCTTTGAATGAAGCCACAAGCAACCGAAGGGATTACCCACAATGTTCATGCTGTCAATATAAGCCTTCCGCGGATCAGTTTAATTTTATTTACATTTTTGACGCGCAGAGACATCAAGAGAATTTAATGTGTTTATTTTGTTGTTTTTTTTTCTTTAATTTTTTGTTTTTGTGTGTAATTAAGAAAGGTATATGATTTGTTTACAAATTTGAAGGGGGATCCAATTCAATTATTTAGAGCAGTTAGGACACTTAGAGTTTTGAAATCTTTGTTTGTATTTTAATGGTATTGACGCGAAGTCAAACTAGAAAAATGGAAGAGTTCGCGGGAGAAAACTTTATCCAGTTAGGAGAGTTTGGCGAAAATTTAGAATCACGTTCTGAAGATCGCGCTAGCACTGCCCAGACTTCTCCAGGGCAGGAAGTAGAAGCAGTAGTGGTACACACTGAGAACGATGTTAGGATCACTGAACCGGAGCATGTAAGGGAACCTGTTCCGAGTACCTCCGCGCAAGTCACAGGTATCACGACCGACCCGTGTCTCATATCACTAATGACAATGTTGAAGGGAATTTCAGAGAAGCTAGAAAATCAGGAAAAGAAACAGGAGCAGGCTAGCCAGAAACTATTAGAAAGATTAGATACCGTAGAGAAGGAAATAACAGTTAGTATAAGGCAAGAGTTAATGCAAAATGTCCAGGAACTCGAGGCTAAGATTACTTCTACTGCGGGCAACCTGGACACGAGAATCACTGCGTCCTGTCAAGAGCTGAAGGACTCGATTCAGGAGACGGATGAACGAGTTCGTCAGTTAGAGATAAATGCGGGTAATAGAATTGAAGAAGTGACAGAAGCTCTTAGTTCAGACCTCGCAAAGGTAGATCGCGAAGTAAACTATTTGAATAGTGAGGTAGAGAAAGTAGGTGAAAACGTCACTGAAGTAAACAATCAAGTGCAGGGCGTAAAAGAACATGTTGGAAATTTGACAGGCAGATTAGATGGTGTGGAGAGCTCTGTAGGCCAGCTGCAGTCCAAGCTGAGACGGGCCGAGTTACGCTGGGAAGAACAGTTAGAACTGTTGCGTGATTCTGTCAGGGAGAGAAGTAGTGACGAGAATGTCTCAGCCTCTGTCTCGAATACGAGAGCCGAGTCTCCTGTAGCCGGTCCAAGTAACGCGAGACAGACGTCGGAAATTTCGAGACAGGAGAGTTCGAGTGAACACACTGCCTTCCCAACGAACCCAGGACCACAGCCGTGCCAGATTGCGTCAGCTTTAGGGTTTCTGCATCGAGATTTGTCTCTTCCAACGTTTGATGGTACTGAGACCGAGGTCCAGACGCATAACTTCCTGTTAGAATTAGACAGTTATTTTGAGCTCACTGGCGTACCAGAAGAGCGACGTTTAGCCTTCACCACGAGGTGTTTTAAGGGCATCTCGCGTAGATGGTATCAGGTGACGTCAGTGAAGTGCCGGACTTACCAAGAACTAGTTACTCAATTTCGCGAGACCTACCTTAGCGAGGAGAAACTAGCTAACCTTCGTGCTTCAATATTGACATCTCGTTTCGAGACACGGGGAAACAAAAAACCGACCGAGTATTTGCTCGAGCTGCTCCATACGAACAGCATATTGGACCCACCCTTACCACAACAGGTGTTACTTAAAGTCCTTCCACGGCAGCTTCCATTTTCCATTTACCGCTGCATTGTATCCTCGAAGCCACGTACTATTGAGGAGTTACTGGGAATCGTTGGTGAACTCCAGAGTACGTATCAGCCCCCGAGTAGTAACAGCAGGAGGGGAATTAACATGTTGGCAGTTGAAGAAGGGGAGAGAAGGCAGTCACCCCCTCCTCCGAGAAACAATAGGCCGAGTAATCCCTCACGAGTAAACAGAAGGCAACATAGGAATAATGGGCCTTATCAACAGAGGGGTAGCAGAGGCACACCGCATAATGCTGACAATAATGAGAGAGAAGGAGAAAGTTGGCAACAGCGCGGCAGCGGTATGCAGCGTCGAGACAGCAGGGCGTCTAGGGGAGCTAACGGTGGTCGTAGAGGTCAGAGGCGTGGCCGGAATGTAGGTCGGAACTACAACAACAACACAGGAAATAGAAGTGACTATGCGCAGGAGATCAATGAACTGCATGTACAAGAGCAAAGGGCTGGTCAGCAGTCGAGATCTCAGCCGTCTCGTGGTCATTCGAGATCTAACAGCCCGAACAATGCGAGAAACTGAGGTTTCCTCGCACCTCTTCAGAAAAGCGTTAGGGAAGAGTATTGTCTGAATATTCATTCTGAGCTTGCAAATCTAAATTCTGAGGACGTGCGTAATAGAAATATATTATGTGACACACACAGCGAAAACTGTGAAACAACAGTTAAGGAAGCTGAAAATAATGTAGAAATTGTAGAGATTGATAATTGTAAGAAGTGTGATGAAATAATTAGTAAAAAACACTTTGCCCATGAAGAAAATACCGACGTTCGTCAACCGGAAATTTGTTTATTGTTAAAAGATGGGAAAAGAATTAGTTTGGATAGAAAAAAATTTGATGAGACGAACGCGATATTTCGTGATCTCCTTGACTCTAGTACTGGGAATTTACCCTCAAACAATGTAATTGTTTTGCCGGAAGTAGAAATTGTTTTGTTTGGGGAGAAGATAATGGCATTGTTGGACACTGGAGCGACCATCAGCGCTTTGTCGCAGTCTCTGTGGGAACGCGTGAAGGAGCGCAAGCCCCCACCAGCTTTCATTAAGTCCACCAATATTAGGGTTACTTCAGCTTTTGGTAAATCAATAGCCTCGATTCTGGGACAAGCGATGTTGGAGATAGAGATCGATGGTAGAGATTATTATACAACTGGAATAATCGTGAAAGGGCTAAACAGAGATCTAATTTTGGGCTCACAATTCTTTTCAGAAAGTAGAGCGATTTTAAATTATGAAGAGAATATGTTGCAGCTTAACCATCCCCACAGAACAGAGGTTTCTTTTCGAGATATTCAAATTGAAGAAGATGAATTGATAATAAGAAAATTAACCTGGGAGTTCGATGACGAGACGGTAGATTTATATAATCCCGGTCTAAGTAGTATGTGCGTGTCGAGTCGAGGACCGCATACTAACGTTCAGCTGGAATTGCTTAATGCAGGAGAATGTCGCCAGATGGAGTCGACAGCACTGCGCACGAGGTTGGATGATGGAATATTCCCAACCACCGCTGAACTGGCGAATGTAGTATACTCGCCCCAAGAGTGGAAGAAAGTTCGAACCCAGGCTACACCATCAGAGATTCGTGAGCATGTCGAAAAGTATACCGAATTGACTGGGGATGAGAAAAGAGAGTTATACGAAGTGCTCTACAAGCATAGGGAGATATTTGACGAAAAGCCCGGATGCATTAAGAACTACGAACACACCATCGAGGTCACAGATGACAGGCCCCTAAAAGCTAGGATGTATCCATATGCACTGAAGCATAAGACCCAGGTGACCAACACCATAAATCGGTGGGTGGCGTGGAATATAGTGAAGAAATTTCCTACTTCATATACTAACCCGTTGGTAGTAGTGCCAAAGAAGGACGGCAAATTACGCATATGTATTGATGGGAGAAAATTGGGAGAGATCACGCGTAGTCAATACGACCAGCCTATACCAGCACTTTGTACGCTTCAAGACCTTTGTGATAGACGTTATATCTCATCGATAGACGCAGTCGAAAGTTTTACGCAAGTACCAGTACATAAAGATAGCCAAAAGTACTTAGGTTTTCTTCATGAAGGCATTACATATGTGTTTGTTAAACTTCCTTTTGGAACGAAGCAAAGTCTAGCTTCATGTGTTCGTGCGATCGATTCGATCCTCGGAGATGAATGTAAGGAGTTCAGCGGCCACTACGTCGATGACGTAATAGTTGCCAGCTTTTCGTACGAGGAACACATGCGCCACCTAGATAAGGTGCTAGGAAATTTACGCGCAGGTGGGGTAACTCTGCGGCTGAAAAAGTGTCAATTCGCTAGACAGAGAATTAGTGTGTTAGGTTATGAAATTTCGCCTGAGGGCATAGAAAAGTCGCCTGAGAAAATGGAAAAAGTAATGTCATTCAGAAGACCACGTAACGTACGTGAATTACGTAGTTTCATTGGCTATTGCCAATTTTATAGGATATTTAGCACGCAATACTCAGAAATACTCTTTCCGCTTTTCCAACTACTAAAGAAGGGAGTGAAGTTTCAATGGCTTCCGTGCCATGAGGAAGCATTCATCCGTATCAGGGAAGTTTTTCAGCAGAAAGTAGTTTTGAAGAAACCACTCCCCGACAGGCAGCTAATATTGGAATGCGATGCATCCGATGTGAGCTGTTCGTCGCATTTATATCAATTAGATGAAGATGGAAACATTCGTGTGATTGGTATGACGTCACGAGTCTTCAACTCCGCGGAACGTCATTACGGAATCACTGAGCGTGAGTGCGCAGCGGTGATTGATGGGGTGAACAAATTCAAGCATTATTTGGTGGGTAATTTCTTTAAAATCCGTTCAGATCATCAATCACTTCGTTTCTTGTCGCTGTGCAGACTCACCTCACAGAGGCTTGTAAGATGGGTACTCGCACTCAGCGTACTTTCTTTCGAATTTGAGTACGTCCCATCGAAAGAAAATCTGAGTGATTACATGTCGAGATACCCGTCCAACACTGGGAAGAAATTTGATGAAAACAAGAAGTTAGTAATAAACGAGTCCTTACTGACCATACTAACTCAGATCCCCGGAAAACTTAGCGAATTGGTAGCCATCTTACCGGAAATGCAGTCATCGGACCCAGTGTTTGGGGAAATAAAGAAGAAATTACTAGAACAAGACAAGTCAGGGAAAATAGAAAGCAGCAACCATCAGTATTTGATCTCCAATGGACGGTTGTGCAAGCGTGACCGTGATGGCTTACGTATTTGCATACCGGAAGTGCTTGTGCAGCCATTATTGGAATATTATCACGACGAACGTGGACATCTGTCCGCCAGCAAACTGGTGCCAATGCTATCTGAGTATTTTGTATGGCCAAAGATGCGAAATGCAATCAGGAAGTTTACAGCTTCATGTGGCACATGTCAGAAAGCATCCCCCCCACATGTTTATCAGCCGGGACCACTGAATCCTGTGTTAGTCAACAGACACAGCTACGTGACCTGTCTGGATTGGCTAGGGCCACTTCCGGTCGGGGTAGGTAATGTCAGCTACGTTCTCGTCTGTGTGGATGCTTTCTCTAAGCTGATTGGTCTGTTTCCTTGCAGAAAAGCCACCACAAATTCTGCAATGAGAAAATTGAAGGAATTCCTTAAACTGTGCCCGTCAGTGGAGGTAGTTCTGACGGATAATGGGACACAGTTCACCAGTGCCAGGTGGAAGAAAGAACTCATGGAGTTAGGCCTAAAACCCATCTATAGTACACCATATTATCCGCAAGGGAATATGGCAGAAGTAGGGGTACGATCGACAGTGAGAATGTTACGTAAACTGTGCCATGACAAGCAGCGTGAATGGCCAAAAAATCTAGAGAAAATAGAGAAATGCTTAAACGCTTCTGTACATCTGTCGACTGGCCTAAGTCCATATGAAGTGCATTTCGGACAGTCACCATCAAAAGAAATCGCTAAACTATTTGAAGTTCCGGAGTTAGAGAAACACAAGAGCCTACAATACTATTCAGAGATAGCGGCCCGGAACTTAAAGAAATCTGCACAAGAGAGAAAGAAACACTTTGATAAACGTCACCAAACTGTGCATTTCGAAGTTGACGATTTAGTGTTGGTGCGCTGTTTTCCAAAGTCAGATGCTTTCTCTGGTGTAACCAAGAAACTCTTATTTTTATACTCGGGACCCTATTCTGTCTTATCCAAGACAGATAAGAATGTATACTCGCTGGGAGATCCGGCCACTAAAGAGTATATCATGAAGAGAAACGCCTTCCACCTTAAAAAGTATGTGGAACGTGGAAGTACAGCACAGCAGGGTGCTACAGGCCAGCCTGAGTAAGAAAAAAAAAGAAGACAGTCAGCTGTTTACCTGAAGGAACTTCCTTCTTCCTCTCGAGCGAGCACCTCAGAAAAGGTGACCGAGAGAAAGATCATTATCTTTGTGTACATATATATCTATATTGTTGTTAGGTAGTGCTGTATTTTTGCTTCTCTTTTCGTGTATTTAGATTTTCAGTGTTTGTTTATATCTAGTGTTTATGTTTTTATGCATTAATATTATGTCGAACTATTCACTCCTTTAAGAATCTGCAACGTTTATATAAATAACTTTGCATCTTCTCTGAAGGGGGATAGTATGTACAGTGCATACATATACCTATTTTACATATCAACTTTTTGCCCTATTTGCATATGGGATATTTAAATTTTCGTGTTATATTTACATTTAATTTTTAAAATAAAGGATTAGGTGTGGAATCATTAATCAGATTTAAATTTGTTTATATATATTATTATGTTATTTATCGTGAGGTGAAGCATATAATTATGTATATTCAGTGTTCATTTAAATATTAATCGTATGTATCATGTATTTTGAAGAGAATCCAAGCTTCAGTATCTCGTTCTGGAAGAACGTAGAGTAAAAAAAAAAAAAGAATAGTTTCAAAGCAGAGTCTTTGTGTGAACGCAAAAGCTAGGTGGTCTGGAAGAGGACAGTAAAGCATAGTATCCATCTAACTTTTCTGTTTATAAACGTACCCAGGCACATGGAGTATATGTCAAGATATGGATTCTTATATTTAGTCTTTTCTGCGTGAGGAAGTAACATTTCCGTTCGGTGCCGGAGTGCCCGAAAAATCTATTGTTACATGAAGGAGCTGGAACCTAGCATGTACACGTCGAAACAGAGAATACAAAGACGTGTGACTTTTGCAAACCACGCCCACAAGTCGCACATATTAGTATGCAGGCGTCTGTATACAAACGGACGTCTCTTGCTGGCGCAGCGAGCACCTAATTTCAAACTATACTTGAGAAGCTATGATTCGGTGCTATTCCTGTTAACAGTCTTCACCCCCTTTGTGTAGAGATGTTCCACACATAATTCTTTATTTATATGTTTAAAGTTCTCTTGATGTATTCGTTATGATTTTTGTTTACTAAATTAGGTCGTAGCTAGTTTTAG
The DNA here is from genome assembly GCF_964235325.1 of Thermobia domestica. Taxonomy (NCBI): domain Eukaryota; kingdom Metazoa; phylum Arthropoda; class Insecta; order Zygentoma; family Lepismatidae; genus Thermobia; species Thermobia domestica. The sequence goes on from NW_027656056.1 coordinate 90,122, forward strand.
CGTTTATTATTGTAAAATAAAAGGCTTATATTGAAAAAGGTAGTAGCTCCCACAGTACGTGAATGAAATAGGATACGTAAGAGCCATGCCACCATGTTCCAGCAGACATCTCCTGCAGGAGGGACAAGACGACAGAAAGAATTTTCATTTGTAACTTATTAACTATCAGATGACAGCACTTGGTATTTTCAATATATGCATATTTTTACTTATAGAGTCATTTTGTAATGAGTTTCAACAAGTCTTGTGCTGATATACATTATAAACAAGAAAAATCAGTGCTTAAAGAACCCCTCTCACCCCTCTCATACAGGTGGGAACCTTTCGAAGTCACTCACCAGGTGTCTCCCTGGGATGGACACAAGAAAGGGTGAGAGAGGACAGTCATTTTTAAAAGTTTCAAATGTTTATACAGTGCTTTTTCATTCAAATTTAATATAAAAAAATCAATTAACAGGCATCACTAGAAAGCTGCATGTTTGTACTTTCAAGTGATAGCAGCAACTTCGTGATTAAACATTACAGAAAATCACAATGATAATTAAAAGGTGAAAAAGTGTGGTTTTAAGAAATAAGTAGGTCACAAGGGGTGGCTAAACACGCTTCTCTGATTCCCCTGACGTCTCCTTGCCCCGTCATAAGAAAACTTGGTATATGAGGCGCGAGCCTATATTTTTGTCCTGAAATGGAAAAATATAAAAACAATTGGCAGGGCAGAGACAGTTAAGTTGGTTTTCAAAACGCGAAGCGACAAGGTAGTTTTCTCTGGACGCATATAGCGGCTGTATAGTGCTTATCGTGGCGGTCCATTTGGACAGTGCGTTTTGTGTTGTGCCAATCTTACAGAGTTGGTTAACTGTTAACTATGAATTGTGTTTACATGTGTTACTTCAAACTCAAAACAATATTAGCAATATTATAAGTTTCATACAGTTTTTTTTTCTTTATGAAACTTTCATACAAAACCAGCTCTGGACGCGAGCACTTGCTTAAAAAAAAACATTAAACTTCTTTTTTCTAGCTAGTAAACTCTTCGCTAGCTAGACAAACTAGTAATACAGAGATATTCGTATTTATCTTCATTTATCTACATATTGAAAGTGTTTTTTTTATTATTATTGTTGCAACATGTGTGTGAGCCGCGGTAATTAACTGTGCCATTACCAACCGCATAGGCGAACTCATAAACGCACTAACATGATGCTACGAGTGTCTGTGCTATAACAGGATGCAAGTGCTGATCAACAGCCAGGCCATTTAATTCCGTAACCTCGAGAACTCCAGGCGAGACAGCGACAGGGGCTGCAAGATTCTCGAGACCAGCAGAGATCATCTCATCATGCTGCTGCAGGTCCAGTGAGACGGTGAAGAGTCCACCAGAGGAGAACTACAAGCAAGAGAGCATGCCAATGGGAAGAGGTATGCCGACGTTGGATGCTGACTTACAGGAAGGACCAAGGATGCTGATGACGACGACAAATGCAACAGAACACTAAGATTACGTGCACGAACAATATCCGGTAAAACCAAAAGGCCTTAAGAGAGTAAAAAAATTTCAGCGCTTTAAAATTGTTTTAATCGTATAAAGAAATTCATTAGTGAGTGATATTTTGTACAGTGTGTTTTCCCGTGTGCTTTAAAAAAAAATTAAATGGTTTCTACCAGGATCTCTTTCGTCTTTCTTGAACTTCTCCAGGAGAACCAAGGTATGTGCAAAAAAATTTATAAATGTACCCTGTTTCTCTTTCAGCTGCTGGGAGTATGCGAAGCCCATAAGGCATGAAAACCAGCAACTTTCATGTTGTGTGGGTAATCTGTTTGGAAATTCACCTGGAATTAAAACTACATATCTTTGAAATTCAGAGTCTCATGTTCACCAAAATTTAACATATTATTTTTATTTGGCAAATTATTTTCTTTTATTTATTTTATTATTATTATTATTATTTTCTCTCTATCGATTAGTTGGTGTGTAAGAGGTATCTATGTCTGGGCCTTCAGCCATCTTATTAATATTAATTAATTATAGTCATTTCCCCCACTTCTCATATTCCTCCTCAGATACCTCCTCTGCACCCCACACTATCGAATAATTACAACAAACATTAGTCTTTTCGGGTTCGATTCCCAGTAAGAGGGCATTAAAATTCAATCGCGTTACGTCACGTCTCATATAACCTATGTACAGCAATGGGATACTAAACTCCAACAACCAACATCAGTAAACATTCATTTTGAAACATAACTGCGAATTAATTAAAGTAAAACACATCAAAATTAAAATACCATTTTCCGCTTTCTTTCATAAATAATTCTTCTTCTTTTTCGTAATATTGTAGGATGATGATTGAAGAATACATCTAAAATAAAATGATAGTTCGGTGACTTATCCGTTGGCAGATTTGTCCATTGGCAGATTTGGTAATTGGCGGATTTGGTAATTGGCGGATTTGTCAATTGGCAGATTTGTCCATTGGCAGATTTGTCCATTGGCAGATTTGTCCATTGGCAGATTTGTCCATTCTCACGATTGGCGCATTTGGTCATTTTCGCGATTGGCGCATTTGGTAATTGGCAGATTTGTCAATTGGCAGATTTGTCAATTGGCTGATTTGTCCATTTTCACAATTGGCGCATTTGGTCATTTTCGCGTTTGGCGCATTTGGTAATTGGCAGATTTGGTAATTGGCAGATTTGTCCATTTTCACAATTGGCGCATTTGGTCATTTTTGCGTTTGGCACATTTGGTAATTGGCAGATTTGGTAATTGGCAGATTTGTCAATTGGCAGATTTGTCCATTGGCGGATTTGTCCATTGGCAGATTTGTCCATTTTCACGATTGGCGCATTTGGTAATTGGCAGATTTGTCCTAGGCCCTTATATGTCATTATGTACATATTGAATTGCTATGAATTGTCTTGTATTATAATTTGTTTTGGTCTATATCTTAAGAACCATTTAAGATATTGTCACGAAATAAAGCGCAAACTCGAGTGCATGCACTACTCTCATTGCGGTCGCCAACCCGGGTCCCTATGGCTGAAACAAAGTACCTTATTCTCTACCATGTTTGGTACTACTTTATTGTTTTTTTCAAAATAACACATATTTCACTGCACATCCTTACACTCACAAACAAACCAGGTTCCTTGCATATGACACCCGAGGATCACATATGTGTATTTTTACGTAACACAAAGAGAAACTACCTAATTATATCAAACATATATATTTTTCTGAAATGGAAATGTTATCTTGTCTTCTGCAACGGTTTATTTTGATGCACACTGTATATATATTTTCGATGTCAGAGAAAAAAGTGTTGTTTTCATATTCTACACATCAGGATACGTACGAAAGGCACAAATTAGCAGAAAAAGCATAAAATAATGAAGTTAGTAACATATATTCTACATGAACGACTTTAATCCTTACCTTCTCAATGAGATCACGTGACGGACACCTTCTGTAAAAAAATTGACTCCAATTACCACTGAGTTATTCAGTTATCCTATAATTTCCTTATTTCTCTTAAAAATGTTGTGTGGCAACCGCCTAACAATATATTATATGTCATTATGTACATATTGAATTGTTATTAATTGTCGTGTATTATAATTTGTTTTGATCTATATCTTAAGAACCATTTAAGATATTTTCACGAAATAAAACGCAAACTCGAGTGCATGCACCACTCTGAATGCGGTCGCCAACCTGGGTCCCTATGGCTGAAACAAAGTACCTTATTCTCTACCATGTTTGGTACTACTTTATTGTTTTTTTCAAAATAACACATATTTCACTGCACATCCTTACACTTACACACCACTAGGTTGCTTGCATATGACCCCCGAGGATCACATATGTGTATTTTTACGTAACACAAAGAGAAACTACCTAATTATATCAAACATTTATATTTTTCTGAAATGGAAATGTTATCTTGTCTTCTGCAACGGTTTATTTTGATGCACCCTGTATATATATTTTCGATGTCAGAGCAAAATATGTTGTTTTCATATTCTACACATCAGGATACGAAAGAAAGGCACAAATTAGCAAAAAAGCATAAAATAATGAATTTAGTAACATATATTCTACATTAACGACTTTAACCCTTACCTTCTCAAAGAGATCACATGACGCACACCTGTCAAAAATTGCTTCCAATTACCACTGACTTATTCATTTCTGTGATAATTTTCTTCTTTCACGTAAAAATGTTGGCTGGCAACCGCGTAACAATATATTATATGTCATTATGTACATATTGAATTGTTATCAATTGTCGTGTATTATAATGTGTTTTGGTCTATATCTTAAGAACCCTTTAACATATTTTCACGAAATAAAGCTCAAAGTCGAGTACATGCACTTCTCTCATCGCGGTCGCCAACCCGGGTCGCTTAATCTGAAACAAAGTACCTTATTCTCTACTATGTTTGGTACAACTTTATTATTTTTTTCAAAATAACACATATTTCACTGCACTTCCTTACACTTACACACCACTAGTTTGCTTGCATATGACACCCGAGGTTCACATACGTGTATTTTTACGTAACACAAAAAGAAACTACTTAATTATATCAAACATATATATTTTTCTGAAATGGAAATGTTATCTTGTCTTCTGCAACGGTTAATTTGATGCACCCTGTATATATATTTTCGATGTCAGAGCAAAATATGTTGTTTTCATATTCTACACATCAGGATACGTACGAATGGCAAAAATTAGCAGAAAAAGCATAAAATGATGAAGTTAGTAACATATATCCTACATGAACGACTTTAACCCTTACCTTCTCAATGAGATCACATGACGCACACCTTCTTAAAAAAATTCACACCAATTACCACTGAGTTATTCATTTTTCCTATAATTTCCTTTTTTATCTTAAAAATGTTGGCTGGCAACCGCCTAACAATATATTATATGTCATTATGTACATATTGAATTGTTATGAATTGTCGTGTATTATAATGTGTTTTGGTCTATATCGTAAGAACCATTTAACATATTTTCACGAAATAAAGCGCAACTCGAGTACATGCACTTCTCTCATCGCGGTCGCCAACCCGGGTCCCTATGACTGAAACAAAGTACCTTATTCTCTACCATGTTTGGTACTACTTTATTGTTTTTTTCAAAATAACACATATTTCACTGCACATCCTTACACTGACACACCACTAGGTTGCTTGCATATGACACCCGAGAACCACATATGTGTATTTTTACGTAACACAAAGAGAAACTACCTAATTATATCAAACATTTATATTTTCCTGAAATGGAAATGTTATCTTGTCTTCTGCAACGGTTTATTTTGATGCACACTGTATATATATTTTCGATGTCAGAACAAAATATGTTGTTTTCATATTCAACACATCAGGATAGGTACGAATGGCAAAAATTAGCAAAAAAAGCATAAAATAATGAAGTTAGTAACATATATTCTACATGAACGACTTTAACCCTTACCTTCTCAATGTGATCACATGACGCACAGCTTCTGTAAAAAATTGACTCCAATTACCACTGAGTTATTCATTTTTTCTTCAATTTCCTTATTTGTCTTAAAAATGTTGGCTGGCAACCGCCTAACAATATATTATATGTCATTATGAAGATACTGAATTGTTATGAATCGTCGTGTATTATAATTTTTTTTGGTCTATATCTTAAGAACCATTTAACGTATTTTCACGAAATAAATCGCAAACTCGAGTACATGCACTACTCTCATCGCGGTCGCAAACCCGGGTCCCTATGGCTGAAACAAAGTACCTTATTCTCTACCATGTTTGGTACTACTTTATTGTTTTTTTGAAAAAAACACATATGTCACTGCACTTCCTTACACCGACACACCACTAGGTTTCTTGCATATGACACCCGAGGACCACATATGTGTATTTTTACGTAACACAAAGAGAAACTACCTAATTATATCAAACATTTATATTTTTCTGAAATGGAAATGTTATCTTGTCTTCTGCAACGGTTTATTTTGATGCACCCTGTATATATATTTTCGATGTCAGAGCAAAATATGTTGTTTTCATATTCTACACATCAGGATACGTAAGAAAGGCACAAATTAGCAAAAAAGCATAAAATAATGATATTAGTAACATATATTCAACATTAACGACTTTAACCCTTACCTTCTCAAAGAGATCACATGACGCACACCTGTCAAAAATTGCTTCCAATTACCACTGACTTATTCATTTCTGTGATAATTTTCTTCTTTCACGTAAAAATGTTGGCTGGCAACCGCCTAACAATATATTATATGTCATTATGTACATATTGAATTGTTATCAATTGTCGTGTATTATAATGTGTTTTGGTCTATATCTTAAGAACCCTTTAACATATTTTCACGAAATAAAGCTCAAAGTCGAGTACATGCACTTCTCTCATCGCGGTCGCCAACCCGGGTCGCTTAATCTGAAACAAAGTACCTTATTCTCTACTATGTTTGGTACAACTTTATTATTTTTTTCAAAATAACACATATTTCACTGCACATCCTTACACTGGCACACCACTAGTTTGCTTGCATATGACACCCGAGGTTCACATACGTGTATTTTTACGTAACACAAAAAGAAACTACTTAATTATATCAAACATATATATTTTTCTGAAATGGAAATGTTATCTTGTCTTCTGCAACGGTTAATTTGATGCACCCTGTATATATATTTTCGATGTCAGAGCAAAATATGTTGTTTTCATATTCTACACATCAGGATACGTACGAATGGCAAAAATTAGCAGAAAAAGCATAAAATGATGAAGTTAGTAACATATATCCTACATGAACGACTTTAACCCTTACCTTCTCAATGAGATCACATGACGCACACCTTCTTAAAAAATTCACACCAATTACCACTGAGTTATTCATTTTTCCTATAATTTCCTTTTTTATCTTAAAAATGTTGGCTGGCAACCGCCTAACAATATATTATATGTCATTATGTACATATTGAATTGTTATGAATTGTCGTGTATTATAATGTGTTTTGGTCTATATCGTAAGAACCATTTAACATATTTTCACGAAATAAAGCGCAACTCGAGTACATGCACTACTCTCATCGCGGTCGTCAACCCGGGTCCCTATGGCTGAAACAAAGTACCTTATTCTCTACCATGTTTGGTACTACTTTATTGTTTTTTTCAAAATAACACATATTTCACTGCACATCCTTACACTGACACACCACTAGGTTGCTTGCATATGACACCCGAGGATCACATATGTGTATTTTTACGTAACACAAAGAGAAACTACCTAATTATATCAAACATTTATATTTTTCTGAAATGGAAATGTTATCTTGTCTTCTGCAACGGTTTATTTTGATGCACCCTGTATATATATTTTCGATGTCAGAACAAAATATGTTGTTTTCATATTCTACACATCAAGATACGTACGAAAGGCACAAATTAGCAGAAAAAGCATAAAATAATGAATTTAGTAACATATATTCTACATGAACGACTTCAACCCTTACCTTCTCAATGAGATCACATGACGCACACCTTCTGTAAAAAATTGACTCCAATTATCACTGAGTTATTCAGTTATCCTATAATTTCCTTATTTCTCTTAAAAATGTTGGCTGGCAACCGCCAAACAATATATTATATGTCATTATGTACATATTGAATTGTTATGAATTGTCGTGTATTATAATGTGTTTTGGTCTATATCTTAAGAACGATTTAAGATATTTTCACGAAATAAAGCGCAAACTCGAGTACATGCACTACTCTCATCGCGGTCGCCAACCCGGGTCCCTATGGTTGAAACAAAGTACCTTATTCTCTACCATGTTTGGTACTACTTTATTGTTTTTTTGAAAATAACACATATTTCACTGCACTTCCTTACACTGACACACCACTAGGTTTATTGCATATGACACCCGAGAACCACATATGTGTATTTTTACGTAACACAAAGAGAAACTACCTAATTATATCAAACATTTATATTTTCCTGAAATGGAAATGTTATCTTGTCTTCTGCAACGGTTTATTTTGATGCACACTGTATATATATTTTCGATGTCAGAACAAAATATGTTGTTTTCATATTCAACACATCAGGATAGGTACGAATGGCAAAAATTAGCAAAAAAAGCATAAAATAATGAAGTTAGTAACATATATTCTACATGAACGACTTTAACCCTTACCTTGTCAATGTGATCACATGACGCACAGCTTCTGTAAAAAATTGACTCCAATTACCACTGAGTTATTCATTTTTCCTTCAATTTCCTTATTTGTCTTAAAAATGTTGGCTGGCAACCGCCTAACAATATATTATATGTCATTATGTAGATACTGAATTGTTATGAATCGTCGTGTATTATAATCTTTTTTGGTCTATATCTTAAGAACCATTTAACGTATTTTCACGAAATAAATCGCAAACTCGAGTACATGCACTACTCTCATCGCGGTCGCCAACCCGGGTCCCTATGGCTGAAACAAAGTACCTTATTCTCTACCATGTTTGGTACTACTTTATTGTTTTTTTGAAAAAAACACATATGTCACTGCACTTCCTTACACTGACACACCACTAGGTTTCTTGCATATGACACCCGAGGACCACATATGTGTATTTTTACGTAACACAAAGAGAAACTACCTAATTATATCAAACATTTATATTTTTCTGAAATGGAAATGTTATCTTGTCTTCTGCAACGGTTTATTTTGATGCACCCTGTATATATATTTTCGATGTCAGAGCAAAATATGTTGTTTTCATATTCTACACATCAGGATACGTACGAAAATAACAAATTAGCACAAAAAGCATAAAATAATGAATTTAGTAACATGTATTCTACATGAACGACTTTAACCCTTACCTTCTCAATGAGATCACATGACGCACACCTTCTGTAAAAAAATCATACCAATTACCACTGAGTTATTCATTTTTCCTATAATTTCCTTATTTATCTTAAAAATGTTGGCTGGCAACCGCCTAACAATATATTATATGCCATTAAGTACATATTGAATTGTTATGAATTGTCGTGTATTATAATCGGTTTTGGTCTATATCCTAAGAACCATTTAACATATTTTCACGAAATAAAGCGCAAACTCGAGTACATGCACTACTTTCATCGCGGTCGCCAACCCGGGTCCCTATGACTGAAACAAAGTACCTTATTCTCTACCATGTTTGGTACTACTTTATTGTTTTTTTCAAAATAACACATATTTCACTGCACATCCTTACACTGACACACCACTAGGTTGCTTGCATATGACACCCGAGAACCACATATGTGTATTTTTACGTAACACAAAGAGAAACTACCTAATTATATCAAACATTTATATTTTCCTGAAATGGAAATGTTATCTTGTCTTCTGCAACGGTTTATTTTGATGCACACTGTATATATATTTTCGATGTCAGAACAAAATATGTTGTTTTCATATTCAACACATCAGGATAGGTACGAATGGCAAAAATTAGCAAAAAAAGCATAAAATAATGAAGTTAGTAACATATATTCTACATGAACGACTTTAACCCTTACCTTCTCAATGTGATCACATGACGCACAGCTTCTGTAAAAAATTGACTCCAATTACCACTGAGTTATTCAATTTTTCTTCAATTTCCTTATTTGTTTTAAAAATGTTGGCTGGCAACCGCCTAACAATATATTATATGTCATTATGAAGATACTGAATTGTTATGAATCGTCGTGTATTATAATTTTTTTTGGTCTATATCTTAAGAACCATTTAACGTATTTTCACGAAATAAACCGCAAACTCGAGTACATGCACTACTCTCATCGCGGTCGCAAACCCGGGTCCCTATGGCTGAAACAAAGTACCTTATTCTCTACCATGTTTGGTACTACTTTATTGTTTTTTTGAAAAAAACACATATGTCACTGCACTTCCTTACACCGACACACCACTAGGTTTCTTGCATATGACACCCGAGGACCACATATGTGTATTTTTACGTAACACAAAGAGAAACTACCTAATTATATCAAACATTTATATTTTTCTGAAATGGAAATGTTATCTTGTCTTCTGCAACGGTTTATTTTGATGCACCCTGTATATATATTTTCGATGTCAGAGCAGAATATGTTGTTTTCATATTCTACACATCAGGATACGTAAGAAAGGCACAAATTAGCAAAAAAGCATAAAATAATGATATTAGTAACATATATTCAACATTAACGACTTTAACCCTTACCTTCTCAAAGAGATCACATGACGCACACCTGTCAAAAATTGCTTCCAATTACCACTGACTTATTCATTTCTGTGATAATTTTCTTCTTTCACGTAAAAATGTTGGCTGGCAACCGCCTAACAATATATTATATGTCATTATGTACATATTGAATTGTTATCAATTGTCGTGTATTATAATGTGTTTTGGTCTATATCTTAAGAACCCTTTAACATATTTTCACGAAATAAAGCTCAAAGTCGAGTACATGCACTTCTCTCATCGCGGTCGCCAACCCGGGTCGCTTAATCTGAAACAAAGTACCTTATTCTCTACTATGTTTGGTACAACTTTATTATTTTTTTCAAAATAACACATATTTCACTGCACATCCTTACACTGGCACACCACTAGTTTGCTTGCATATGACACCCGAGGTTCACATACGTGTATTTTTACGTAACACAAAAAGAAACTACTTAATTATATCAAACATATATATTTTTCTGAAATGGAAATGTTATCTTGTCTTCTGCAACGGTTAATTTGATGCACCCTGTATATATATTTTCGATGTCAGAGCAAAATATGTTGTTTTCATATTCTACACATCAGGATACGTACGAATGGCAAAAATTAGCAGAAAAAGCATAAAATGATGAAGTTAGTAACATATATCCTACATGAACGACTTTAACCCTTACCTTCTCAATGAGATCACATGACGCACACCTTCTTAAAAAATTCACACCAATTACCACTGAGTTATTCATTTTTCCTATAATTTCCTTTTTTATCTTAAAAATGTTGGCTGGCAACCGCCTAACAATGTATTATATGTCATTATGTACATATTGAATTGTTATGAATTGTCGTGTATTATAATGTGTTTTGGTCTATATCGTAAGAACCATTTAACATATTTTCACGAAATAAAGCGCAACTCGAGTACATGCACTACTCTCATCGCGGTCGTCAACCCGGGTCCCTATGGCTGAAACAAAGTACCTTATTCTCTACCATGTTTGGTACTACTTTATTGTTTTTTTCAAAATAACACATATTTCACTGCACATCCTTACACTGACACACCACTAGGTTGCTTGCATATGACACCCGAGGATCACATATGTGTATTTTTACGTAACACAAAGAGAAACTACCTAATTATATCAAACATTTATATTTTTCTGAAATGGAAATGTTATCTTGTCTTCTGCAACGGTTTATTTTGATGCACCCTGTATATATATTTTCGATGTCAGAACAAAATATGTTGTTTTCATATTCTACACATCAAGATACATACGAAAGGCACAAATTAGCAGAAAAAGCATAAAATAATGAAGTTAGTAACATATATTCTACATGAACGACTTCAACCCTTACCTTCTCAATGAGATCACATGACGCACACCTTCTGTAAAAAATTGACTCCAATTATCACTGAGTTATTCAGTTATCCTATAATTTCCTTATTTCTCTTAAAAATGTTGGCTGGCAACCGCCAAACAATATATTATATGTCATTATGTACATATTGAATTGTTATGAATTGTCGTGTATTATAATGTGTTTTGGTCTATATCTTAAGAACGATTTAAGATATTTTCACGAAATAAAGCGCAAACTCGAGTACATGCACTACTCTCATCGCGGTCGCCAACCCGGGTCCCTATGGTTGAAACAATGTACCTTATTCTCTACCATGTTTGGTACTACTTTATTGTTTTTTTGAAAATAACACATATTTCACTGCACTTCCTTACACTGACACACCACTAGGTTTATTGCATATGACACCCGAGAACCACATATGTGTATTTTTACGTAACACAAAGAGAAACTACCTAATTATATCAAACATTTATATTTTCCTGAAATGGAAATGTTATCTTGTCTTCTGCAACGGTTTATTTTGATGCACACTGTATATATATTTTCGATGTCAGAACAAAATATGTTGTTTTCATATTCAACACATCAGGATAGGTACGAATGGCAAAAATTAGCAAAAAAAGCATAAAATAATGAAGTTAGTAACATATATTCTACATGAACGACTTTAACCCTTACCTTGTCAATATGATCACATGACGCACAGCTTCTGTAAAAAATTGACTCCAATTACCACTGAGTTATTCATTTTTCCTTCAATTTCCTTATTTGTCTTAAAAATGTTGGCTGGCAACCGCCTAACAATATATTATATGTCATTATGTAGATACTGAATTGTTATGAATCGTCGTGTATTATAATCTTTTTTGGTCTATATCTTAAGAACCATTTAACGTATTTTCACGAAATAAATCGCAAACTCGAGTACATGCACTACTCTCATCGCGGTCGCCAACCCGGGTCCCTATGGCTGAAACAAAGTACCTTATTCTCTACCATGTTTGGTACTACTTTATTGTTTTTTTGAAAAAAACACATATGTCACTGCACTTCCTTACACTGACACACCACTAGGTTTCTTGCATATGACACCCGAGGACCACATATGTGTATTTTTACGTAACACAAAGAGAAACTACCTAATTATATCAAACATTTATATTTTTCTGAAATGGAAATGTTATCTTGTCTTCTGCAACGGTTTATTTTGATGCACCCTGTATATATATTTTCGATGTCAGAGCAAAATATGTTGTTTTCATATTCTACACATCAGGATACGTACGAAAATAACAAATTAGCACAAAAAGCATAAAATAATGAATTTAGTAACATGTATTCTACATGAACGACTTTAACCCTTACCTTCTCAATGAGATCACATGACGCACACCTTCTGTAAAAAATTCATACCAATTACCACTGAGTTATTCATTTTTCCTATAATTTCCTTATTTATCTTAAAAATGTTGGCTGGCAACCGCCTAACAATATATTATATGCCATTAAGTACATATTGAATTGTTATGAATTGTCGTGTATTATAATCGGTTTTGGTCTATATCCTAAGAACCATTTAACATATTTTCACGAAATAAAGCGCAAACTCGAGTACATGCACTACTTTCATCGCGGTCGCCAACCCGGGTCCCTATGGCTGAAACAAAGTACCTTATTCTCTACCATGTTTGGTACTACTTTATTGTTTTTTTGAAAAAAACACATATGTCACTGCACTTCCTTACACCGACACACCACTAGGTTTCTTGCATATGACACCCGAGGACCACATATGTGTATTTTTACGTAACACAAAGAGAAACTACCTAATTATATCAAACATTTATATTTTTCTGAAATGGAAATGTTATCTTGTCTTCTGCAACGGTTTATTTTGATGCACCCTGTATATATATTTTCGATGTCAGAGCAGAATATGTTGTTTTCATATTCTACACATCAGGATACGTAAGAAAGGCACAAATTAGCAAAAAAGCATAAAATAATGATATTAGTAACATATATTCAACATTAACGACTTTAACCCTTACCTTCTCAAAGAGATCACATGACGCACACCTGTCAAAAATTGCTTCCAATTACCACTGACTTATTCATTTCTGTGATAATTTTCTTCTTTCACGTAAAAATGTTGGCTGGCAACCGCCTAACAATATATTATATGTCATTATGTACATATTGAATTGTTATCAATTGTCGTGTATTATAATGTGTTTTGGTCTATATCTTAAGAACCCTTTAACATATTTTCACGAAATAAAGCTCAAAGTCGAGTACATGCACTTCTCTCATCGCGGTCGCCAACCCGGGTCGCTTAATCTGAAACAAAGTACCTTATTCTCTACTATGTTTGGTACAACTTTATTATTTTTTTCAAAATAACACATATTTCACTGCACATCCTTACACTGGCACACCACTAGTTTGCTTGCATATGACACCCGAGGTTCACATACGTGTATTTTTACGTAACACAAAAAGAAACTACTTAATTATATCAAACATATATATTTTTCTGAAATGGAAATGTTATCTTGTCTTCTGCAACGGTTAATTTGATGCACCCTGTATATATATTTTCGATGTCAGAGCAAAATATGTTGTTTTCATATTCTACACATCAGGATACGTACGAATGGCAAAAATTAGCAGAAAAAGCATAAAATGATGAAGTTAGTAACATATATCCTACATGAACGACTTTAACCCTTACCATCTCAATGAGATCACATGACGCACACCTTCTTAAAAAATTCACACCAATTACCACTGAGTTATTCATTTTTCCTATAATTTCCTTTTTTATCTTAAAAATGTTGGCTGGCAACCGCCTAACAATGTATTATATGTCATTATGTACATATTGAATTGTTATGAATTGTCGTGTATTATAATGTGTTTTGGTCTATATCGTAAGAACCATTTAACATATTTTCACGAAATAAAGCGCAACTCGAGTACATGCACTACTCTCATCGCGGTCGTCAACCCGGGTCCCTATGGCTGAAACAAAGTACCTTATTCTCTACCATGTTTGGTACTACTTTATTGTTTTTTTCAAAATAACACATATTTCACTGCACATCCTTACACTGACACACCACTAGGTTGCTTGCATATGACACCCGAGGATCACATATGTGTATTTTTACGTAACACAAAGAGAAACTACCTAATTATATCAAACATTTATATTTTTCTGAAATGGAAATGTTATCTTGTCTTCTGCAACGGTTTATTTTGATGCACCCTGTATATATATTTTCGATGTCAGAACAAAATATGTTGTTTTCATATTCTACACATCAAGATACGTACGAAAGGCACAAATTAGCAGAAAAAGCATAAAATAATGAAGTTAGTAACATATATTCTACATGAACGACTTCAACCCTTACCTTCTCAATGAGATCACATGACGCACACCTTCTGTAAAAAATTGACTCCAATTATCACTGAGTTATTCAGTTATCCTATAATTTCCTTATTTCTCTTAAAAATGTTGGCTGGCAACCGCCAAACAATATATTATATGTCATTATGTACATATTGAATTGTTATGAATTGTCGTGTATTATAATGTGTTTTGGTCTATATCTTAAGAACGATTTAAGATATTTTCACGAAATAAAGCGCAAACTCGAGTACATGCACTACTCTCATCGCGGTCGCCAACCCGGGTCCCTATGGTTGAAACAATGTACCTTATTCTCTACCATGTTTGGTACTACTTTATTGTTTTTTTGAAAATAACACATATTTCACTGCACTTCCTTACACTGACACACCACTAGGTTTATTGCATATGACACCCGAGAACCACATATGTGTATTTTTACGTAACACAAAGAGAAACTACCTAATTATATCAAACATTTATATTTTCCTGAAATGGAAATGTTATCTTGTCTTCTGCAACGGTTTATTTTGATGCACACTGTATATATATTTTCGATGTCAGAACAAAATATGTTGTTTTCATATTCAACACATCAGGATAGGTACGAATGGCAAAAATTAGCAAAAAAAGCATAAAATAATGAAGTTAGTAACATATATTCTACATGAACGACTTTAACCCTTACCTTGTCAATATGATCACATGACGCACAGCTTCTGTAAAAAATTGACTCCAATTACCACTGAGTTATTCATTTTTCCTTCAATTTCCTTATTTGTCTTAAAAATGTTGGCTGGCAACCGCCTAACAATATATTATATGTCATTATGTAGATACTGAATTGTTATGAATCGTCGTGTATTATAATCTTTTTTGGTCTATATCTTAAGAACCATTTAACGTATTTTCACGAAATAAATCGCAAACTCGAGTACATGCACTACTCTCATCGCGGTCGCCAACCCGGGTCCCTATGGCTGAAACAAAGTACCTTATTCTCTACCATGTTTGGTACTACTTTATTGTTTTTTTGAAAAAAACACATATGTCACTGCACTTCCTTACACTGACACACCACTAGGTTTCTTGCATATGACACCCGAGGACCACATATGTGTATTTTTACGTAACACAAAGAGAAACTACCTAATTATATCAAACATTTATATTTTTCTGAAATGGAAATGTTATCTTGTCTTCTGCAACGGTTTATTTTGATGCACCCTGTATATATATTTTCGATGTCAGAGCAAAATATGTTGTTTTCATATTCTACACATCAGGATACGTACGAAAATAACAAATTAGCACAAAAAGCATAAAATAATGAATTTAGTAACATGTATTCTACATGAACGACTTTAACCCTTACCTTCTCAATGAGATCACATGACGCACACCTTCTGTAAAAAATTCATACCAATTACCACTGAGTTATTCATTTTTCCTATAATTTCCTTATTTATCTTAAAAATGTTGGCTGGCAACCGCCTAACAATATATTATATGCCATTAAGTACATATTGAATTGTTATGAATTGTCGTGTATTATAATCGGTTTTGGTCTATATCCTAAGAACCATTTAACATATTTTCACGAAATAAAGCGCAAACTCGAGTACATGCACTACTTTCATCGCGGTCGCCAACCCGGGTCCCTATGGCTGAAACAAAGTACCTTATTCTCTACCATTTTGGTAGTACTTCATTGTTTTTTTCAAAATAACACTTATTTCACTGCACTTCCTTACACTGACACACCACTAGGTTGCTTGCATATGAGACCCGGGGATCACATACGTGTATTTTTACGTAACACAAAGAGAAACTACGTAATTATATCAAACTTCTATATTTTTCTGAAATCGAAGTGTTATATTGTCTTCTGCAACGGTATATTTTGATGCACCCTTTATATATATTTTCGATGTCAGAACAAAATATGTTGTTTTTATATGCTACACATCAGGATAGGTACGAAAGGCGCAATTAGCACAAAAAGCACAAAATAATTCATTTAGTAACAAATATTCTACATGAACGACTTTAACCTTTACCTTCTCAATGAGATCACATGACGCACACCTTCTGTAAAAAATTGACTCCAATTACCACTGAGTTATTCATTTTTTTTATAATTTCCTTATTTCTCTTAAAAATGTTGGTTGGCAACCGCCTAACAATATATTATATGTCATTATGTACATATTGAATTGTTATGAATTGTCGTGTATTATAATGTGTTTTGGTCTATATCTTAAGAACCATTTAAAATATTTTCACGATATAAAGCGCAAACTCGAGTACATGCACTTCTCTCATCGCGGTCGCCAACCCGGGTCCCTATGGCTGAAACAAAGTACCTTATTCTCTACCATGTTTGGTACTACTTTATTGTTTTTTTGAAAATAACACATATGACACTGCACTTCCTTACACTGACACACCACTAGGTTTCTTGCATATGACACCCGAGGACCACATATGTGTATTTTTACGTAACACAAAGAGAAACTATCTAATTATATCAAACATATATATTTTTCTGAAATGGAAATGTTATCTTTTCTTCTGCAACGGTTTATTTTGATGCACCCTGTATATATATTTTCGATGTCAGTACAAAATATGTTGTTTTTATATTCTACACATCAGGATAGGTACGAATGGCCAAAATTAGAAGAAAAAGCATAAAATAATAAAGTTAGTAACATATATTCTACATGAACGACTTTAACCCTTACCTTCTCAATGAGATCACATGACGCACACCTTCTGTAAAAAATTGACTCCAATTACCACTGAGTTATTCAGTTTTCCTATAATTTCCTTATTTGTCTTAAAAATGTTGGCTGGCAACTGCCTAACAATATATTATATGTCATTATGTACATATTGAATTGTTATGAATTGTCGTGTATTATAATGTGTTTTGGTCTATATCTTAAGAACCATTTAAAATATTTTCACGATATAAAGCGCAAACTCGAGTACATGCAATACTCTCATCGCGGTCGCCAACCCGGGTCCCTATGGCTGAAACAAAGTACCTTATTCTCTACCATGTTTGGTACTACTTTATTGTTTTTTTGAAAATAACACATATGACACTGCACTTCCTTACACTGACACACCACTAGGTTTCTTGCATATGACACCCGAGGACCACATATGTGTATTTTTACGTAACACAAAGAGAAACTATCTAATTATATCAAACATATATATTTTTCTGAAATGGAAATGTTATCTTGTCTTCTGCAACGGTTTATTTTGATGCACCCTGTATATATATTTTCGATGTCAGAGCAAAATATGTTGTTTTCATATTCTACACATCAGGATACGTACGAAAGGCACAAATTAGCAGAAAAAGCATAAAATAATGAATTTAGTATCATGTAGTCTACATTAACAACTTTAACCCTTACCTTCACAATGAGATCACTTGACGCACACCTTCTGTAAAAAATTGACTCCAATTACCACTGAGTTATTCATTTTTCCTATAATTTCCTTATTTATCTTAAAAGTGTTGGCTGGCAACCGCCTAACAATATATTATATGTCATTATGTACATATTGAATTGTTATGAATTGTCGTGTACTATAATGTGTTTTGGTCTATATCTTAAGAACCATTTAACATATTTTCACGAAATAAAGCGCAACTCGAGTACATGCACTACTCTCATCGCGGTCGCCAACCCGGGTCCCTATGGCTGAAACAAAGTACCGGTACCTTATTCTCTACCATGTTTGGTACTACTTTATTGTTTTTTTCAAAATAACACATATTTCACTCTACATCCTTACACTCACAAACAAACCAGGTTGCTTGCATATGACACCCGAGAATCAGATATGTGTATTTTTACGTAACACAAAGAGAAACTACCTAATTATACCAAACATATATATTTTTCTGAAATGGAAATGTTATCTTGTCTTTTGCAACGGTTTATTTTGAAGTACCCTGTATATATATTTTCGATGTCAGAACAAAATATGTTGTTTTCATATTCTACACATCAGGATACGTACGAAAATAACAAATTAGCACAAAAAGCATAAAATAATGAATTTAGTAACATATATTCTACATGAACGACTGTAACCCTTACCTTCTCAATGAGATCACATGACGCACACCTTCTGTAAAAAATTGACTCCAATTACCACTGAGTTATTCATTTTTCCTATAATTTTCTTATTTATCTTAAAAGTGTAGGCTGACAACCGCCTAACAATATATTATATGTCATTATGTACATATTGAATTGTTATGAATTGTCGTGTATTATAATCTGTTTTGGTCTATATCTTAAGAACCATTTAACATATTTTCACGAAATAAAGCTCAAACTCGAGTATATGCACAACTTTCATCGCGGTCTCCAACCGGGGTCCATAAGGCTGAAACAAAGTACCTTATTCTCTACCATGTTTGGCACTACTTTACTGTTTTTTTTTCAAAATAACACATATTTCACTGCACTTCTTTACACTGACACACCACTAGGTTGCTTGCATATGACCCCCGAGGATCACATATGTGTATTTTTAAGTAACACAAAGAGAAACTACCTAATTATATCAAACATTTATATTTTTCTGAAATGGAAATGTTATCTTGTCTTCTGCAAAGGTTTATTTTGATGCACCCTGTATATATATTTTCGATGTCAGAGCAAAATATGTTGTTTTCATATTCTACACATCAGGATACGTACGAAAGGCAAAAATTAGCAGAAAAAGCATAAAATAATGAATTTAGTAATATATATTCTACATTAACGACTTTAACTCTTACCTTCTCAATGAGATCACATGACGCACACCTTCTGTAAAAAAATCACGCCAATTACCACTGAGTTATTCATTTTTCCTATAATTTCCTTATTTCTCTTAAAAATGTTGGCTGGCAACCGCCTAACAATATATTATTTGTCATTATGTACATATTGAATTGTTATGAATTGTCGTGTATTATAATCTGTTTTGGTCTATATCTTAAAAACTATTTAACATATTTTCACGAAATAAAACGCAAACTCGAGTACATGCACTACTCTCATCGCGGTCGCCAATCCGGGTCCCTATGGCTGAAACAAGGTAAATTATTCTCTCCATGTTTGGTACTACTTTATTGTTTTTTTCAAAATAACACATATTTCACTGCACTTCCCTACACTGACACACCACTAGCTTGCTTCATATGACACCCGAGGATCACATATATGTATTTTTACGTAACACAAAGAGAAATTACCTAATTATATCAAACTTTTATATTTTTCTGAAATGGAAATGTTATCTTGTCTTTTACAAAGGTTTATTTTGATGCACCCTGTATATATATTTTCGATGTCAGAACGAAATATGTTGTTTACATATTCTACACATCAGGATAGGTACGAAAGGCAAAAATTAGCACAAAAATCATAAAATAATGTATTTAGTAACATATATTCTACATGAACGACTTTAACCCTTACCTTCTCAATGAGATCACATGACGCACACCTTCTGAAAAAAATGACTCCAATTACCACTGAGTTATTCATTTTTCCTATAATATCTTTATTTGTCTTAAAAATGTTGGCTGGCAACCGCCTAACAATATATTATATGTCATTATGTACATATTGAATTGTTATGAATTGTCGTGTATTATAATGTGTTTTGGTCTATATCTTAAGAACCCTTTTACATATTTTCACGAAATAAAGCGCAAACTCGAGTACATGCACTTCTCTCATCGCGGTCGCAAACCCGGGTCGCTATGGCTGAAACAAAGTACCTTATTCTCTACTAAGTTTGGTACTATTTTATTGTTTTTTTCAAAATAACACATATTTCGCTGCACATCCTTACACTGACACTCCACTGGTTTGATTGCATATGACACCCGAGGATCACATATGTGTATTTTTACGTAACACAAAGAGAAACTACCTAATTATATCAAACTTTTATATTTTTCTGAAATGGAAGTGTTATCTTGTCTTCTGCAACGGTTTATTTTGATGCATCCTGTATATATATTTTCGTTGCCAAAACAAAATATGTTGTTTTCATATTCTACACATCAGGATAGGTACGAAAGGCAAAAATTAGCAGAAAAAGCATAAAATAATGAATTTAGTAACATATATTCTACATGAACGACTTTAACCCTTACCTTCTCAATAAGATCACACGACTCACACCTTCTGTAAAAAAATGACTCCATTTACCACTGAGTTATTCAGTTTTCCTATAATTTCCTTATTTTTCTAAAAAATGTTGGTTGGCAACCGCGTAACAATATATTATATGTCATTATGTAGATACTGAATTGTTATGAATCGTCGTGTATTATAATCTGTTTTGGTCTATATCTTAAGAACCCTTTAACATATTTTCACGAAATAAATCGCAAACTCGAGTACATGCACTACTCTCATCGCGGTCGCCAACCCGGGTCCCTATGGCTGAAACAAAGTACCTTATTCTCTACCATGTTTGGTACTACTTTATTCTTTTTTTCAAATTAACACACATTTCACTGCACATCCTTACACTGACACATCAGTAAATTGCTTGCATATGACCCCCGAGGATCACATATGTGTATTTTTACGTAACACAAAGAGAAACTGCCTAATTATATCAAACATTTATATTTTTCTGAAATGGAAATGTTATCTTGTCTTCTGCAACGGTTTATTTTGATGCACCCTGTATATATATTTTCGATGTCAGAGCAAAATATGTTGTTTTCATATTCTACACATCAGGATACGTACGAAAGGCACAAATTAGCAGAAAAAGCATAAAATAATGAATTTAGTATCATGTAGTCTACATTAACAACTTTAACCCTTACCTTCACAATGAGATCAAATGACGCACACCTTCTGTACAAAATTGACTCCAATTACCACTGAGTTATTCATTTTTCCTATAATTTACTTACTTATCTTAAAAGTGTTGGCTGGCAACCGCCTAACAATATATTATATGTCATTATGTACATATTGAATTGTTATGAATTGTCGTGTATTATAATGTGTTTTGGTCTATATCTTAAGAACCATTTAACATATTTTCACGAAATAAAGCGCAACTCGAGTACATGCACTACTCTCATCGCGGTCGCCAACCCGGGTCCCTATGGCTGAAACAAAGTACCGGTACCTTATTCTCTACCATGTTTGGTACTACTTTATTGTTTTTTTCAAAATAACACATATTTCACTCTACATCCTTACACTCACAAACAAACCAGGTTGCTTGCATATGACACCCGAGAATCAGATATGTGTATTTTTACGTAACACAAAGAGAAACTACCTAATTATACCAAACATATATATTTTTCTGAAATGGAAATGTTATCTTGTCTTCTGCAACGGTTTATTTTGATGTACCCTGTATATATATTTTCGATATCAGAACAAAATATGTAGTTTTCATATTCTACACATCAGGATACGTACGAAAATAACAAATTAGCACAAAAAGCATAAAATAATGAATTTAGTAACATATATTCTACATGAACGACTGTAACCCTTACCTTCTCAATGAGATCACATGACGCACACCTTCTGTAAAAAATTGACTTCAATTGCCACTGAGTTATTCATTTTTCCTATAATTTTCTTATTTATCTTAAAAGTGTTGGCTGACAACCGCCTAACAATATATTATATGTCATTATGTACATATTGAATTGTTATGAATTGTCGTGTATTATAATCTGTTTTGGTCTATATCTTAAGAACCATTTAACATATTTTCACGAAATAAAGCGCAACTCGAGTACATGCACTACTCTCATCGCGGTCGCCAACCCGGGTCCCTATGGCTGAAACAAAGTACCGGTACCTTATTCTCTACTAAGTTTGGTACTATTTTATTGTTTTTTTCAAAATAACACATATTTCGCTGCACATCCTTACACTGACACTCCACTGGTTTGATTGCATATGACAACCGAGGATCACATTATATCAAACTACCTAATTATATCAAACTTTTATATTTTTCTGAAATGGAAGTGTTATCTTGTCTTCTGCAACGGTTTATTTTGATGCATCCTATATATATATTTTCGATGTCAGAGCAAAATATGTTGTTTTCATATTCTACACATCAGGATACGTACGAAAGGCAAAAATTAGCAGAAAAAGCATAAAATAATGAATTTAGTAATATATATTCTACATTAACGACTTTAACTCTTACCTTCTCAATGAGATCACATGACGCACACCTTCTGTAAAAAAATCACGCCATTTACCACTGAGTTATTCATTTTTCCTATAATTTCCTTATTTCTTTTAAAAATGTTGGCTGGCAACCGCCTAACAATATATTATTTGTCATTATGTACATATTGAATTGTTATGAATTGTCGTGTATTATAATGTGTTTTGGTCTATATCTTAAAAACCATTTAACATATTTTCACGAAATAAAACGCAAACTCGAGTACATGCACTACTCTCATCGCGGTCGCCAATCCGGGTCCCTATGGCTGAAACAAGGTAAATTATTCTCTCCATGTTTGGTGCTACTTTATTGTTTTTTTCAAAATAACACATATTTCACTGCACTTCTCTACACTGACACACCACTAGCTTGCTTCATATGACACCGGAGGATCACATATGTGTATTTTTACGTAACACAAAGAGAAATTACCTAATTATATCAAACTTTTATATTTTTCTGAAATGGAAATGTTATCTTCTCTTTTACAAAGGTTTATTTTGATGCACCCTGTATATATATTTTCGATGTCAGAACGAAATATGTTGTTTACATATTCTACACATCAGGATAGGTACGAAAGGCAAAAATTAGCACAAAAATCATAAAATAATGTATTTAGTAACATATATTCTACAAGAACGACTTTAACCCTTACCTTCCCAATGAGATCACATGACGCACACCTTCTGAAAAAAATGACTCCAATTACCACTGAGTTATTCATTTTTCCTATAATATCTTTATTTGTCTTAAAAATGATGGCTGGCAACCGCCTAACAATATATTTTATGTCATTATGTACATATTGAATTGTTATGAATTGTCGTGTATTATAATCTGTTTTGGTCTATATCTTAAGAACCCTTTTACATATTTTCACGAAATAAAGCGCAAACTCGAGTACATGCACTACTCTCATCGCGGTCGCCAACCCGGGTCCCTATGGCTGAAACAAAGTACCTTATTCTTTACCATGTTTGGTACTACTTTATTGTTTTTTTCAAATTAACACACATTTCACTGCACATAATTACACTGACACACCACTAAATTGCTTGCATATGACACCCGAGGATCACATATGTGTATTTTTACGTGACACAAAATGAAAATACCTAATTATATCAAACATTTATATTTTTCTGAAATAGAAATGTTATCTTGTCTTCTGCAACGGTTTATTTTGATGCACCCTGTATATATATTTTCGATGTCAGAGCAAAATATGTTGTTTTCATATTCCACACATCAGGATACGTACGAAAGACACAAATTAGCAGAAAAAGCATAAAATAATGAATTTAGTAATATATATTCTACATTAACGACTTTAACTCTTACCTTCTCAATGAGATCACTTGACGCACACCTTCTGTAAAAAATTCGCGCCAATTACCACTGAGTTATTCATTTTTCCTATAATTTCCTTATTTCTCTAAAAGATGTTGGCTGGCAACCGCCTAACAATATATTATTTGTCATTATGTACATATTGAATTGTTATGAATTGTCGTGTATTATAATCTGTTTTGGTCTATATCTTAAAAACCATTTAACATATTTTCACGAAATAAAACGCAAACTCGAGCACATGCACTACTCTCATCGCGGTCACAATCCGGGTCCCTAAGGCTGAAACAAAGTACCTTATTCTCTACCATGTTTGGCACTACTTTACTGTTTTTTTTTTCAAAATAACACATATTTCACTGCACTTCCTTACACTGACACACCACTAAATGGATTGCATATGACCCACGAGGATCACATATGTGTATTTTTACGTAACACAAAGAGAAATTACCTAATTATATCAAACTTTTATATTTTTCTGAAATGGAAATGTCATCTTGTCTTTTACAAAGGTTTATTTTGATGCACCATGTATATATATTTTCGATGTCAGAACGAAATATGTTGTTTACATATTCTACACATCAGGATAGGTACGAGAGGCTAAAATTAGCACAAAAATCATAAAATTATGAAGTTAGTAACATATATTCTACATGAACGACTTTAACCCTTACCTTCTCAATGAGATAACATGACGCACACCTTCTGATAAAAATGACTCCAATTACCACTGAGTTATTCATTTTTCCTATAATATCTTTATTTGTCTTAAAAATGTTGGCTGGCAACCGCCTAACAATATATTATATGTCATTATGTACATATTGAATTGTTATGAATTGTCGTGTATTATAATGTGTTTTGGTCTATATCTTAAGATCCCATTTACATATTTTCACGAAATAAGTCGCAAACTCGAGTACATGCACTACTCTCATCGCGGTCGCCAACCCGGGTCCCTATGGCTGAAACAAAGTACCTTATTCTCTACCATGTTTGGTACTACTTTATTGTTTTTTTCAAAATAACAAATATTTGACTGCACATCCTTACACTGACACACCACTAAATTCCTTGCATATGACCCCCGAGGATCACACATGTATATTTTTACGTAACACAAAGAGAAACAGCCTAATTATATCAAACATTTATATTTTTCTGAAATGTAAATGTTATCTTGTCTTCTGCAACGGTTTATTTTGATGCACCCTGTATATATATTTTCGACGTCAGAGCAAAATATGTTGTTTTCATATTCTACACATCAGGATACGTACGAAAGGCACAAATTAGCAGAAAAAGCATAAAATAATGAATTTAGTAACATATAATCTACATAAACGACTTTAAACCTTACCTTCTCAATGAGATCAAACGACGCACACCTTCTGTAAAAAAATGACTCCAATTACCACTGAGTTATTCAGTTTTCCTATAATTTCCTTATTTTTCTAAAAAATGTTGGTTGGCAACCGCCTAACAATATATTATATGTCATTATGTAGATACTGAATTGTTATGAATCTTCGTGTATTGTAATGTGTTTTGGTCTATATCTTAAGAACCATTTAACATATTTTCACGAAATAAAGCGCAACTCGAGTACATGCACTACTCTCATCGCGGTCGCCAAACCGGGTCCCTATGGCTGAAACAAAGTACCTTATTCTTTACCATGTTTGGTACTACTTTATTGTTTTTTTTTTCAAAAAAACACATATTTCACTGCACTTCCTTACACTCACAAACAAACCAGGTTGCTTGCATATGACACCCGAGGATCACATATGTGTATTTTTACGTAACACAAAGAGAAACTACCTAATTATATCAAACATATAAATTTTTCTGAAATGGAAATGTTATCTTGTCTTCTGCAACGGTTTATTTTGATGCACCCTGTATATATATTTTCGATGTCAGAACAAAATATGTTGTTTTCATATTCTACACATCAGGATACGTACGAAAGGAACAAATTAGCACAAAAAGCATAAAATAATGAATTTAGTAACATATATTCTACATGAATTTCTTTAACCCTTACCTTCTCAATGAGATCACATGACGCACACCTTCTGTAAAAAATTGACTCCAGTTACCAGTGAGTTATTCATTTTTCCTATAATTTTTTTATTTATCTTAAAAGTATTGGCTGGGAACCGCCTAACAATATATTATATGTCATTATGTACATATAAAATTGTTATGAATTGTCGTGTATTATAATGTGTTTTGGTCTATATCTTAAGTACCCATTTACATATTTTCACGAAATAAGTCGCAAACTCGAGTACATGTACTACTCTCATCGCGGTCGCCAACCCGGGTCCCTATGGCTGAAACAAAGTACCATATTCTCTACCATGTTTGGTACTACTTTATTGTTTTTTTTTTCAAAATAACACATATTTCACTGCACATCCTTACACTCACAAACAAACCAGGTTTTTTGCATATGACACCCGAGGATCACATATGTGTATTTTTACGTAACACAAAGAGAAACTACCTAATTATATCAAACATATAAATTTTTCTGAAATGGAAATGTTATCTTGTCTTCTGCAACGGTTTATTTTGATGCACCCTGTATATATATTTTCGATGTCAGAACAAAATATGTTGTTTTCATATTCTACACATCAGGATACGTACGAAAGGAACAAATTAGCAAAAAAATCATAAAATAATGAATTTAGTAACATATATTCTACATGAACGTCTTTAACTCTTACCTTCTCAATGAGATCACATGACGCACACCTTCTGTAAAAAAATCACGCCAATTACCACTGAGTTATTCATTTTTCCTATAATTTCCTTATTTGTCTTAAAAATTTGGCTGGCAACCGCCTAACAATATATTATATGTCATTATGTACATATTGAATTGTTATGAATTGTCGTGTATTATAATGTGTTTTGGTCTATATCTTAAGAACCCATTTACATATTTTCACGAAGTAGGTCGCAAACTCGAGTACATGCACTACTCTCATCGCGGTCGCCAACCCGGGTCCCTATGGCTGAAACAAAGTACCTTATTCTCTACCATGTTTGGTACTACTTTATTGTTTTTTTCAAAATAACACATATTTCACTGCACATCCTTACACTGACACACCACTAAATTGCTTGCATATGACCCCCGAGGATCACATATGTGTATTTTTACGTAACACAAAGAGAAACAGCCTAATTATATCAAACATTTATATTTTTCTGAAATGGAAATGTTATCTTGTCTTCTGCAACGGTTTATTTTGATGCACCCTGTATATATATTTTCGATGTCAGAGCAAAATATGTTGTTTTCATATTCTACACATCAGGATACGTACGAAAGGCACACATTAGCAGAAAAAGCATAAAATAATGAATTTAGTAACACATATTCTACATAAACGACTTTAAACCTTACCTTCTCAATGAGATCACATGACGCACACCTTCTGTAAAAAATTGACTCCAATTACCACTGAGTTATTCAGTTATCCTATAATTTCCTTATTTATCTTAAAAGTGTTGGCTGACATCCGCCTAACAATATATTATATGTCATTATGTACATATTGAATTGTTATGAATTGTCGTGTATTATAATGTGTTTTGGTCTATATCTTAAGAACCATTTAACATATTTAAACGAAATAAAGGGCAACTCTAGTACATGCACTACTCTCATCGCGGTCGCCAACCCGGGTCCCTATGGCTGAAACAAAGTACCTTATTCTCTACCATGTTTGGTACTACTTTATTGTTTTTTTCAAAATAACACATATTTCACTGCACATCCTTACACTCACAAACAAACCAGGTTTTTTGCATATGACACCCGAGGATCACATATCTGTATTTTCACGTAACACAAAGAGAAACTACCTAATTTTATCAAACATATATATTTTTCTGAAATGGAAATGTTATCTTGTCTTCTGCAACGGTTTATTTTGATGCACCCTGTATATATATTTTCGATGTCAGAGCAAAATATGTTGTTTTCATATTCTACACATCAGGATACGTACGAAAGGCACAAATTAGCAGAAAAAGCATAAAATAATGAATTTAGTAACGCATATTCTACATAAACGACTTTAAACCTTACCTTCTCAATGAGATCACATGACGCACACCCTCTGTAAAAAATTGACTCTAATTACCACTGAGTTATTCAGTTATCCTATAATTTCCTTATTTATCTTAAAAGTGTTGGCTGGCAACCGCCAACAATATATTATATGTCATTATGTACATATTAAATTGTTATGAATTGTCGTGTATTATAATGTGTTTTGGTCTATATCTTAAGAACCATTTAACATATTTTCACGAAGTAAAGCGCAACTCTAGTACATGCACTACTCTCATCGCGGTCGCCAACCCGGGTCCCTATGGCTGAAACAAAGTACCTTATTCTCTACCATGTTTGGTACTACTTTATTGTTTTTTTCAAAATAACACATATTTCACTGCACATCCTTACACTGACACACCACTAAATTGCTTGCATATGACTCCCGAGGATTACATATGTGTATTTTTACGTAACACAAAGAGAAACTACCTAATTATATCAAACTTTTATATTTTTCTGAAATGGAAGTGTTATCTTGTCTTCTGCAACGGTTTATTTTGATGCATCCTGTATATATATTTTCGATGCCAAAACAAAATATGTTGTTTTCATATTCTACACATCAGGATAGGTACGAAAGGCAAAAATTAGCAGAAAAAGCATAAAATAATGAAGTTAGTAACATATATTCTACATGAACGACTTTAACACTTACCTTCTCAAAGAGATCAAACGACGCACACCTTCTGTAAAAAAATGACTCCAATTACCACTGAGATATTCAGTTTTCCTATAATTTCCTTATTTTTCTAAAAAATGTTGGTTGGCAACCGCCTAACAATATATTATATGTCATTATGTAGATACTGAATTGTTATGAATCGTCGTGTATTGTAATGTGTTTTGGTCTATATCTTAAGAACCATTTAACATATTTTCACGAAATAAAGCGCAACTCGAGTACATGCACTACTCTCATCGCGGTCACCAAACCAATTCCCTATGGCTGAAACAAAGTACCTTATTCTCTACTATTTAGGTACTACTTTATTGTTTGTTTCAAAATAACACATATTTCACTGCACTTCCTTACACTCACAAACAAACCAGGTTGCTTGCATATGACACCCGAGGATCACATATGTGTATTTTTACGTAACACAAAGAGAAACTACCTAATTATATCAAACATATATATTTTTCTGAAATGGAAATATTATCTTGTCTTCTGCAACGGTTTATTTTGATGCACCCTGTATATATATTTTCGATGTCAGAGCAAAATATGTTGTTTTCATATTCTACACATCAGGATACGTACGAAAGGAACAAATTAGCACAAAAAGAATAAAATAATGAATTTAGTAACATATATTCTACATGAACGACTTTAACCCTTACCTTCTCAATGAGATCACATGACGCACACCTTCTGTAAAAAATTGACTCCAATTACCAGTGAGTTATTCATTTTTGCTATAATTTCCTTATTTATCTTAAAAGTATTGGCTGGGAACCGATTAACAATATATTATATGTCATTATGTACATATTGAATTGTTATGAATTGTCATGTATTATAATGTGTTTTGGTCTATATCTTAAGAACCCATTTACATATTTTCACGAAATAAGTCGCAAACTCGAGTACATGCACTACTCTCATCGCGGTCGCCAACCCGGGTCCCTATGGCTGAAACAAAGTACCTTATTCTCTACCATGTTTGGTACTACTTTATTGTTTTTTTCAAAATAACACATATTTCACTGCACATCCTTACACTGACACACCACTAAATTGCTTGCATATGACCCCCGAGGATCACATATGTGTATTTTTACGTAACACAAAGATAAACAGCCTAATTATATCAAACATTTATATTTTTCTGAAATGGAAATGTTATCTTGTCTTCTGCAACGGTTTATTTTGATGCATCCTGTATATATATTTTCGATGTCAGAGCAAAATATGTTGTTTTCATATTCTAGACATCAGGATACGTACGAAAGGCACAAATTAGCAGAAAAACCATAAAATAATGAATTTAGTAACATATATTCTACATAAACGACTTTAACCCTTACCTTCTCAATGAGATCACATGACGCACACCTTCTGTAAAAAATTGACTCCAATTACCAGTGAGTTATTCAGTTATCCTATAATTTCCTTATTTATCTTAAAAGTGTTAGCTGGCAACCGCCTAACAATATATTATATGTCATTATGTACATATTGAATTGTTATGAATTGTCGTGTATTATAATGTGTTTTGGTCTATATCTTAAGAACCATTTAACATATTTTCACGAAATAAAGCGCAACTCTAGTACATGCACTACTCTCATCGCGGTCGCCAACCCGGGTCCCTATGGCTGAAACAAAGTACCATATACTCTACCATGTTTGGTACTACTTTATTGTTTTTTTCAAAATAACACATATTTCACTGCACATCCTTACACTCACAAACAAACCAGGTTTTTTGCATATGACACCCGAGGATCACATATGTGTATTTTTACGTAACACAAAGAGAAACTTCCTAATTATATCAAACATATATATTTTTCTGAAATGGAAATGTTATCTTGTCTTCTGCAACGGTTTATTTTGATGCACCCTGTATATATATTTTCGATGTCAGAGCAAAATATGTTGTTTTCATATTCTACACATCAGGATACGTACGAAAGGAACAAATTAGCACAAAAAGCATAAAATAATGAATTTAGTAACATATATTCTACATGAACGACTTTAACCCTTACCTTCTCAATGAGATCACATGACGCACACCTTCTGTAAAAAAATGACTCCAATTACCACTGAGTTATTCATTTTTCCTATAATTTCCTTATTTGTCTTAAAAATTTGGCTGGCAACCGCCTAACAATATATTATATGTCATTATGTACATATTGAATTGTTATGAATTGTCGTGTATTATAATCTGTTTTGGTCTATATCTTAAGAACCATTTTACATATTTTCACGAAATAAAGCGCAAACTCGAGTACATGCACTTCTCTCATCGCAGTCGCCAACCCGGGTCGCTATGGCTGAAACAAAGTACCTTATTCTCTACTAAGTTTGGTACTATTTTATTGTTTTTTCCAAAATAACATATTTTGCTGCACATCCTTACACTGACACACCACTGGTTTGCTTGCATATGACACCCGAGGATCACATACGTGTATTTTTACGTAACACAAAGAGAAACTACCTAATTATATCAAACTTTTATATTTTTCTGAAATGGAAGTGTTATCTTGTCTTCTGCAACGGTTTATTTTGATGCATCCTGTATATATATTTTCGATGCCAAAACAAAATATGTTGTTTTCATATTTTGCACATCAGGATAGGTACGAAAGGCAAAAATTAGCAGAAAAAGCATAAAATAATGAAGTTAGTAACATATATTCTACATGAACGACTTTAACCCTTACCTTCTCAATAAGATCAAACGACGCACACCTTCTGTAAAAAAATGACTCCAATTACCACTGAGTTATTCAGTTTTCCTATAATTTCCTTATTTTTCTAAAAAATGTTGGTTGGCAACCGCCTAACAATATATTATATGTCATTATGTAGATACTGAATTGTTATGAATCGTCGTGTATTATAATGTGTTTTGGTCTATATCTTAAGAACCATTTAACATATTTTCACGAAATAAAGCGCAAACTCGAGTACATGCACTACTCTAATCGCGGTCGCCAACCCGAGTCCCTATGGCTGAAACAAAGTACCTTATTCTCTACCATGTTTGGTACTACTTTATTGTTTGTTTCAAAATAACACATATTTCACTGCACTTCCCTACACTTACACACCACTAGGTTGCTTGCATATGACATGCGAGGATCATATATGTTTATTTTTATGTAACACAAAGAGAAACTACCTAATTATATCAAACATTTATATTTTTCTGAAATGGAAGTGTTATCTTGTCTTTTGCAACGGTTTATTTTGATGCACCCTGTATATATATTTTCGATGTCAGAGCAAAATATGTTGTTTTCATATTCTAGACATCAGGATACGTACGAAAGGCACAAATTAGCACAAAAAGCATAAAATAATGAATTTAGTAACATATATTCTACATTAACGACTTTAACCCTTACATTCTCAATGAGATCACATGACGCACACCTTCTGTCAAAAATTGCTTCCAATTACCACTGACTTATTCATTTTTGTGATAATTTTCTTCTTTCACGTAAAAATTTTGGCTGGCAACCGCCTAACAGTATATTATATGTCATTATGTACATATTGAATTGTTATGAATAGTCGTGTATTATAATTTGTTTTGGTCTATATCTTAAGAACCATTTAACATATTTTCACTAAATAAAGCGCAAATTCGAGCACATGCATTACTCTCATCGCGGTCGCCAACCCGGGTCCCTATGGCTGAAACAAAGTACCTTATTCTCTACCATGTTTGTACTACTTTATTGTTTTTTTCAAATAAACACATATTTCACTGCACTTCCTTACACTGACACACCACTAGGATGCTTGCATATGACACCCGAGGACCACATATGTGTATTTTTACGTAACACAAAGAGAAACTACCTAATTATATCAAATTTTTATATTTTTCTGAAATGGGAGAGTTATCTTGTCTTCTGCAACTGTTTATTTTGATGCACCCTGTATATATATTTTCGATGTCAGAGCAAAATATGCTGTTTTCATATTCTACACATCACGATACGTACGAAAGGCACAAATTATCACAAAAAGCATAAAATAATGAATTTAGTAACATATATTCTACATTAACGACTTTAACCCTTACCTTCTCAATGAGATCACATGACGCACACCTTCTGTAAAAAGTGACTCCAATTACCACTGAGTTATTCAGTTATCCTATAATTTCGTTATTTATCTTAAAAGTGTTGGCTGGCAACCGCCTAACAATATATTATATGTCATTATGTACATATTGAATTGTTATGAATTGTCGTGTATTATAATCTATTTTGGTCTATATCTTAAGAACCATTTAACATATTTTCACGAAATAAAGCGCAACTCGAGTACATGCACTACTCTCATCGCGGTCGCCAACCCGGGTCCCTATGGCTGAAAAAAAATACCTTAATCTCTACCATGTTTGGTACTACTTTATTGTTTTTTTTTCAAAATAACATATCTCACTGCACATCCTTACACTCACAAACAAACCAGGTTGCTTGCAAATGACACCCGAGGATCACATATGTGTATTTTTTCGTAACACAAAGAGAAACTACCTAATTATATCAAACATATATATTTTTCTGAAATGGAAATGTTATCTTGTCTTCTGCAACGGTTTATTTTGATGCACCCTGTATATATATTTTCGATGTCAGAGCAAAATATGTTGTTTTCATATCCTACACATCAGGATACGTACGAAAGGAACAAATTAGCACAAAAAACATAAAATAATGAATTTAGTAACATATATTCTACATGAACGACTGTAACCCTTACCTTCTCAATGAGATCACATGACGCACACCTTCTGTAAAAAATTGACTCCAATTACCACTGAGTTATTCATTTTTCCTATAATTTTCTTATTTATCTTAAAAGTGTTGGCTGACAACCGCCTAACACTATATTATATGTCATTATGTACATATTGAATTGTTATGAATTGTCGTGTATTATAATGTGTTTTGGTCTATATCTTAAGAACCATTTAACATATTTTCACGAAATAAAGCGCAAACTCGAGTACATGCACTTCTCTCATCGCGGTCGCCAACCCGGGTCCCTATGGCTGAAACAAAGTACCTTATTCTCTACCATGTTAGGTACTACTTTATTGTTTTTTTCAAAATAACACATATTTCACTGCACATCCTTACACTGACACACCACTAAATTGCTTGCATATCACCCCCGAGGATCACATATGTGTATTTTTACGTAACACAAAGAGAAACTGCCTAATTATATAAAACATTTATATTTTTCTGAAATGGAAATGTTATCTTGTCTTCTGCAACGGTTTATTTTGATGCACCCTGTATATATATTTTCGATGTCAGAGCAAAATATGTTGTTTTCATATTCTACACATCAGGATACGTACGAAAGGAACAAATTAGCACAAAAAGCATAAAATAATGAAGTTAGTAACATATATTCTACATGAACGACTTTAAACCTTACCTTCTCAATGAGATCACATGACGCACACCTTCTGTAAAAAATTGACTCCAATTACCACTGAGTTATTCAGTTATCCTATAATTTCCTTACTTCTCTTAAAAATGTTGGCTGGCAACCGCCTAACAATATATTATATGTCATTATGTACATATTAAATTGTTATGAATTGTCGTGTATTATAATTTGTTTTGGTCTATATCTTAAGAACCATTTAAGAAATTTTCACGAAATAAAGCGCATACTCGAGTACATGCACGACTCTCATCGCGGTCGCCAAACCGGGTCCCTATGGCTGAAACAAAGTACCTTATTCTCTACCATGTTTGGTACTACTTTATTGTTTTTTTTCAAAATAACACATATTTCACTGCACATCCTTACACTTACACACCACTAGGTTGCTTGCATATGACACCCGAGGATCACATATGTGTATTTTTACGTAACACAAAGAGAAACTACCTAATTATATCAAACATTTATATTTTTCTGAAATGGAAATGTTATCTTGTCTTCTGCAACGGTTTATTTTGATGCACCCTGTATATATATTTTCGATGTCAGAGCAAAATATGTTGTTTTCATATTCTACACATCAGGATACGTACGAAAGGAACAAATTAGCACAAAAAGCATAAAATAATGAATTTAGTAACATATATTTTACATGAACGACTTTAACCCTTACCTTCTCAATGAGATCACATGACACACACCTTCTGTAAAAAATGACTCCAATTACCACTGAGTTATTCATTTTTCCTATAATTTCCTTATTTGTCTTAAAAATTTGGCTGGCAACCGCCTAACAATATATTATATGTCATTATGTACATATTGAATTGTTATGAATTGTCGTGTATTATAATCTGTTTTGGTCTATATCTTAAGAACCATTTAACATATTTTCACGAAATAAAGCGCAAACTCGAGTACATGCACTTCTCTCATCGCGGTCGCCAACCCGGGTCCCTATGGCTGAAACAAAGTACCTTATTCTCTACCATGTTAGGTACTACTTTATTGTTTTTTTCAAAATAACACATATTTCACTGCACATCCTTACACTGACACACCACTAAATTGCTTGCATATCACCCCCGAGGATCACATATGTGTATTTTTACGTAACACAAAGAGAAACTGCCTAATTATATAAAACATTTATATTTTTCTGAAATGGAAATGTTATCTTGTCTTCTGCAACGGTTTATTTTGATGCACCCTGTATATATATTTTCGATGTCAGAGCAAAATATGTTGTTTTCATATTCTACACATCAGGATACGTACGAAAGGAACAAATTAGCACAAAAAGCATAAAATAATGAAGTTAGTAACATATATTCTACATGAACGACTTTAAACCTTACCTTCTCAATGAGATCACATGACGCACACCTTCTGTAAAAAATTGACTCCAATTACCACTGAGTTATTCAGTTATCCTATAATTTCCTTACTTCTCTTAAAAATGTTGGCTGGCAACCGCCTAACAATATATTATATGTCATTATGTACATATTAAATTGTTATGAATTGTCGTGTATTATAATTTGTTTTGGTCTATATCTTAAGAACCATTTAAGAAATTTTCACGAAATAAAGCGCATACTCGAGTACATGCACGACTCTCATCGCGGTCGCCAAACCGGGTCCCTATGGCTGAAACAAAGTACCTTATTCTCTACCATGTTTGGTACTACTTTATTGTTTTTTTTTCAAAATAACACATATTTCACTGCACATCCTTACACTTACACACCACTAGGTTGCTTGCATATGACACCCGAGGATCACATATGTGTATTTTTACGTAACACAAAGAGAAACTACCTAATTATATCAAACATTTATATTTTTATGAAATGGAAATGTTATCTTGTCTTCTGCAACGGTTTATTTTGATGCACCCTGTATATATATTTTCGATGTCAGAGCAAAATATGTTGTTTTCATATTCTACACATCAGGATACGTCAGAAAGGCACAAATTAGCACAAAAAGCACAAAATAATGAATTTAGTAACATATATTCTATATTAACGACTTTAACCCTTACCTTCTCAATGAGATCACATGACGCACACCTCTCAAAAATTGCTTCCAATTACCACTGACTTATTCATTTCTGTGATAATTTTCTTCTTTCACGTAAAAATGTTGGCTGGCAACCGCCTAACAATATATTATATGTCATTGTGTACATATTGAATTCTTATCAATTGTCGTGTATTATAATGTGTTTTGGTCTATATCTTAAGAACCCTTTAACATATTTTCACGAAATCAAGCTCAAACTCGAGTACATGCACTTCTCTCATCGCGGTCGCCAACCCGGGTCCCTATGGCTGAAACAAAGTACTTTATTCTCTACTAGGTTTGGTACTACTTTATATTGTTTTTTTTTTGAAAATAACACATATTTCACTGCACTTTCTTACACTGACACACCACTAGGTTGCTTGTATATGACACCCGAGGTTCACATACGTGTATTTTTACGTAACACAAAGAGAAACTACTTAATTATGTCAAACATTTATATTTTTCTGAAATGGAAATGTTATCTTGTCTTCTGCAACGGTTTATTTTGATGCACCCTGTATATATATTTTCGATGTCA
The DNA here is from genome assembly GCF_964235325.1 of Thermobia domestica. Classification (NCBI taxonomy): domain Eukaryota; kingdom Metazoa; phylum Arthropoda; class Insecta; order Zygentoma; family Lepismatidae; genus Thermobia; species Thermobia domestica. The sequence goes on from NW_027656056.1 coordinate 127,749, forward strand.
GAGCAAAATATGTTGTTTTCATATTCTACACATCAGGATACGTACGAAAGGCAAAAATTAGCAGAAAAAACATAAAATGATGAAGTTAGTAACATATATCCTACATGAACGACTTTAACCCTTACCTTCTCAATGAGATCACATGACGCACACCTTCTGTAAAAAATTGACTCCAATTACCACTGAGTTATTCATTTTTCCTATAATTTCCTTATTTGTCTTAAAAATGTTGGCTGGCAACTGCCCAACAATATATTTTATGTCATTTTGTACATATTGAGTTGTTATGAATTGTCGCGTATTATAATGTGTTTTGGTCTATATCTTAAGAACCATTTAGCATATTTTCACGAAATCAAGCTCAAACTCGAGTACATGCACTTCTCTCATCGCGGTCGCCAACCCGGGTCCCTATGGCTGAAACAAAGTACTTTATTCTCTACTAGGTTTGGTACTACTTTATTGTTTTTTTTGAAAATAACACATATTTCACTGCACTTTCTTACACTGACACACCACTAGGTTGCTTGCATATGAGACCCGGGGATCACATACGTGTATTTTTACGTAACACAAAGAGAAACTACTTAATTATATCAAACTTCTATATTTTTCTGAAATCGAAGTGTTATCTTGTCTTCTGCAACGGTTTATTTTGATGCACCCAGTATATATATTTTCGATGTCAGGACAAAATATGTTGTTTTCATATTCTACACATCAGGATAGGAACGAATTTCAAAAATTAGCAGAAAAAGCATAAAATAATGAAGTTAGTAACATATATTCTACAGGAACGACTTTAACCCTTACCTTCTCAATGAGATCACATGACGCACACCTTCTGTAAAAAATAGACTCCAATTACCACTGAGTTATTCATTTTTCCTATAATTTCCTTATTTGTCTTAAAAATGTTGGCTGGCAACTGCCTAACAATATATTATATGTCATTATGTACATATTGAATTGTTATGAATTGTCGTGTATTATAATGTGTTTTGGTCTATATCTTAAGAACCATTTAGCATATTTTCACGAAATCAAGCTCAAACTCGAGTACATGCACTTCTCTCATCGCGGTCGCCAACCCGGGTCGCTATGGCTGAAACAAAGTACCTTATTCTCTTCTAAGTTTGGTGCTACTTTTTTGTTTTTTTCAAAATAACATATTTCACCGCACATCCTTACACACCACTAGGTTGCTTGCATATGACACCCGAGGATCACATATGTGTATTTTTGCGTAACACAATGAGAAACTACCTAATTATATCAAACATATATATTTTTCTGAAATGGAAATGTTATCTTGTCTTCTGCAACGGTTTATTTTGATGCACCCTGTATATATATTTTCGATGTCAGAGCAAAACATAATGTTTTCATATTCTACACATCAGGATACGTAAGAAAGGCACAAATTAGCACAAAAAGCATAAAATAATGAATTTAGTAACATATATTCTACATGAACGACTTTAACCCTTACCTTCTCAATGAGATCACATGACGCACACCTGTCAAAAATTGCTTCCAATTACCACTGACTTATTCTTTTTTGTGATAATTTTCTTCTTTCACGTAAAAATGTTGGCTGGCAACCGCCTAACAATATATTATATGTCATTATGTACATATTGAATTGTTATGAATTGTCGTGTATTATAATGTGTTTTGGTCTATATCTTAAGAACCATTTAACATATTTTCACGAAATAAAGCTCAAAGTCGAGTACATGCACTTCTCTCATCGCGGTCGCCAACCCGGGTCGCTATATCTGAAACAAAGTAACTTATTCTCTACTATGTTTGGTACAACTTTATTATTTTTTTCAAAATAACACATATTTCACTGCACATCCTTACACTGACACACCACTAGTTTGCTTGCATATGACACCCGAGGTTCACATACGTGTATTTTTACGTAACACAAAAAGAAACTACTTAATTATATCAAACATTTATATTTTTCTGAAATGGAAATGTTATCTTGTCTTCTGCAACGGTTTATTTTGATGCACCCTGTATATATATTTTCGATGTCAGAGCAAAATATGTTGTTTTCATATTCTACACATCAGGATACGTACGAAAGGCAAAAATTAGCAGAAAAAACATAAAATGATGAAGTTAGTAACATATATCCTACATGAACGACTTTAACCCTTACCTTCTCAATGAGATCACATGACGCACACCTGTCAAAAATTGCTTCCAATTACCACTGACTTATTCATTTTTGTGACAATTTTCTTCTTTCACGTAAAAATGTTGGCTGGCAACCGCCTAACAATATATTATATGTCATTATGTACATATTGAATTGTTATGAATTGTCGTGTATTATAATGTGTTTTGGTCTATATCTTAAGAACCATTTAGCATATTTTCACGAAGTCAAGCTCAAACTCGAGTACATGCACTTCACTCATCGCGGTCGCCAACCCGGGTCGCTATGGCTGAAACAAAGTACCTTATTCTCTACCATGTTTGGTACTACTTTATTCTTTTTTTGAAAATAACACATATTTCACTGCACTTCCTTACACTGACACACCTCTAGGTTGCTTGCATATGAGACCCGGGGATCACATACGTGTATTTTTACGTAACACAATGAGAAACTACCTAATTATATCAAACTTCTATATTTTTCTGAAATCGAAGTGCTATCTTGTCTTCTGCAACGGTTTATTTTGATGCACCCTGTATATATATTTTCGATGTCAGAAGAAAATATGTTGTTTTCATATGCTACACATCAGGATAGGTACGAAAGGCGCAATTAGCACAAAAAGCATAAAATAATTCATTTAGTAACATATATTCTACATTAACGACTTTAACCCTTACCTTCTCAATGAGATCACATGACGCACACCTTCTGTAAAAAATTGACTCCAATTACCACTGAGTTATTCATTTTTCCTATAATTTCCTTTTTTATTTTAAAAATGTTGGCTGGCAACCGCCTAACAATATATTATATGTCATTATGTACATATTGAATTGTTATGAATTGTCGTGTATTATAATCTGTTTTGGTCTATATCTTAAGAACCATTTAACATATTTTCACAAAATAAAGCGCAACTCGAGTACATGCACTACTCTCATCGCGGTCGCCAAACCGGGTCACTATGGCTGAAACAAAGTACCTTATTCTCTACCATGTTTGGTACTACTTTATTGTTTTTTTCAAAATAACACATATTTCATTGCACATCCTTACACTTACACACCACTAGGTTGCTTGCATATGACACCCGAGGATCACATATGTGTATTTTTGCATAACACAAAGAGAAACTACCTAATTATATCAAACTTCTATATTTTTCTGAAATGGAAGTGTTATCTTGTCTTTTGCAACGGTTTATTTTGATGCACCCAGTATATATATTTTCGATGTCAGGACAAAATATGTTGTTTTCATATTCTACACATCAGGATAGGAACGAATTTCAAAAATTAGCAGAAAAAGCATAAAATAATGAATTTAGTAACATATATTCTACATGAACGACTTTAACCCTTACCTTCTCAATGAGATCACATGACGCACACCTGTCAAAAATTGCTTCCAATTACTACTGACTTATTCATTTTTGTGATAATTATCTTCTTTCACGTAAAAATGTTGGCTGGCAACCGCCTAACAATATATTATATGTCATTATGTACATATTGAATTGTTATGGATTGTCGTGTATTATAATGTGTTTTGGTCTATATCTTAAGAACCATTTAGCATATTTTCACGAAATCAAGCTCAAACTCGAGTACATGCACTTCACTCATCGCGGTCGCCAACCCGGGTCGCTATGGCTGAAACAATGTACTTTATTCTCTATTAGGTTTGGTACTACTTTATTCTTTTTTTGAAAATAACACATATTTCACTGCACTTCCTTACACTGACACACCTCTAGGTTGCTTGCATATGAGACCCGGGGATCACATACGTGTATTTTTACGTAACACAATGAGAAACTACCTAATTATATCAAACTTCTATATTTTTCTGAAATCGAAGTGCTATCTTGTCTTCTGCAACGGTTTATTTTGATGCACCCTGTATATATATTTTCGATGTCAGAACAAAATATGTTGTTTTCATATGCTACACATCAAAATAGGTACGAAAGGCGCAATTAGCACAAAAAGCATGAAATAATTCATTTAGTAACATATATTCTACATTAACGACTTTAACCCTTACCTTCTCAATGAGATCACATGACGCACACCTTCTTAAAAAAATTCACACCAATTACCACTGAGTTATTCATTTTTCCTATAATTTCCTTTTTTATTTTAAAAATGTTGGCTGGCAACCGCCTAACAATATATTATATGTCATTATGTACATATTGAATTGTTATGAATTGTCGTGTATTATAATGTGTTTTGGTCTATATCTTAAGAACCATTTAACATATTTTCACGAAATAAAGCGCAACTCGAGTACATGCACTACTCTCATCGCGGTCGCCAAACCGGGTCCCTATGGCTGAAACAAAGTACCTTATTCTCTACCATGTTTGGTACTACTTTATTGTTTTTTTCAAAATAACACATATTTCACTGCACATCCTTACACTTACACACCACTAGGTTGCTTGCATATGACACCCGAGGATCACATATGTGTATTTTTGCGTAACACAATGAGAAACTACCTAATTATATCAAACATTTATATTTTTCTGAAATGGAAATGTTATCTTGTCTTCTGCAACGGTTTATTTTGATGCACCCTGTATATATATTTTCGATGTCAGAGCAAAACATAATGTTTTCATATTCTACGCATCAGGATACGTAAGAAAGGAACCAATTAGCACAAAAAGCATAAAATAATGAATTTAGTAACATATATTCTACATGAACGACTTTAACCCTTACCTTCTCAATGAGATCACATGACGCACACCTGTCAAAAATTGCTTCCAATTACCACTGACTTATTCATTTTTGTGATAATTTTCTTCTTTCACGTAAAAATGTTGGCTGGCAACCGCCTAACAATATATTATATGTCATTATGTACATATTGAATTGTTATGAATTGTCGTGTAATATAATGTGTTTTGGTCTATATCTTAAAAACCATTTAGCATATTTTCACGAAATCAAGCTCAAACTCGAGTACATGCACTTCACTCATCGCGGTCGCCAACCCGGGTCGCTATGGCTGAAACAAAGTACTTTATTCTCTATTAGGTTTGGTACTACTTTATTCTTTTTTTGAAAATAACACATATTTCACTGCACTTCCTTACACTGACACACCTCTAGGTTGCTTGCATATGAGACCCGGGGATCACATACGTGTATTTTTACGTAACACAAAGAGAAACTACGTATTTATATCAAACTTCTATATTTTTCTGAAATCGAAGTGTTATCTTGTCTTCTGCAACGGTTTATTTTGATGCACCCTGTATATATATTTTCGATGTCAGAACAAAATATGTTGTTTTCATATGCTACACATCAAAATAGGTACGAAAGGCGCAATTAGCACAAAAAGCATAAAATAATTCATTTAGTAACATATATTCTACATTAACGACTTTAACCCTTACCTTCTCAATGAGATCACATGACGCACACCTTCTTAAAAAAATTCACACCAATTACCACTGAGTTATTCATTTTTCCTATAATTTCCTTTTTTATTTTAAAAATGTTGGCTGGCAACCGCCTAACAATATATTATATGTCATTATGTACATATTGAATTGTTATGAATTGTCGTGTATTATAATGTGTTTTGGTCTATATCTTAAGAACCATTTAACATATTTTCACGAAATAAAGCTCAAAGTCGAGTACATGCACTTCTCTCATCGCGGTCGCCAACCCGGGTCGCTATATCTGAAACAAAGTACCTTATTCTCTACTATGTTTGGTACAACTTTATTATTTTTTTCAAAATAACACATATTTCACTGCACATCCTTACACTGACACACCACTAGTTTGCTTGCATATGACACCCGAGGTTCACATACGTGTATTTTTACGTAACACAGAAAGAAACTACTTAATTATATCAAACATTTATATTTTTCTGAAATGGAAATGTTATCTTGTCTTCTGCAACGGTTTATTTTGATGCACCCTGTATATATATTTTCGATGTCAGAGCAAAATATGTTGTTTTCATATTCTACACATCAGGATACGTACGAAAGGCAAAAATTAGCAGAAAAAACATAAAATGATGAAGTTAGTAACATATATCCTACATGAACGACTTTAACCCTTACCTTCTCAATGAGATCACATGACGCACACCTGTCAAAAATTGCTTCCAATTACCACTGACTTATTCATTTTTGTGATAATTTTCTTCTTTCACGTAAAAATGTTGGCTGGCAACCGCCTAACAATATATTATATGTCATTATGTACATATTGAATTGTTATGAATTGTCGTGTATTATAATCTGTTTTGGTCTATATCTTAAGAAGCATTTAACATATTTTCACGAAATAAAGCGCAACTCGAGTACATGCACTACTCTCATCGCGGTCGCCAAACCGGGTCCCTATGGCTGAAACAAAGTACCTTATTCTCTACCATGTTTGGTACTACTTTATTGTTTTTTTCAAAATAACACATATTTCACTGCACATCCTTACACTTACACACCACTAGGTTGCTTGCATATGACACCCGAGGATCACATATGTGTATTTTTGCGTAACACAAAGAGAAACTACCTAATTATATCAAACTTCTATATTTTTCTGAAATGGAAGTGTTATCTTGTTTTCTGCAACGGTTTATTTTGATGCACCCTGTATATATATTTTCGATGTCAGGACAAAATATGTTGTTTTCATATTCTACACATCAGGATAGGCACGAATTTCAAAAATTAGCAGAAAAAGCATAAAATGATAAAGTTAGTAACATATATTCTACAGGAACGACTTTAACCCTTACCTTCTCAATGAGATCACATGACGCACACCTTCTGTAAAAAATAGACTCCAATTACCACTGAGTTATTCTTTTTTCCTATAATTTCCTTATTTGTCTTAAAAATGTTGGCTGGCAACTGCCTAACATTATATTATATGTCATTATGTACATATTGAATTGTTATGAATTGTCGTGTATTATAATGTGTTTTGGTCTATATCTTAAGAACCATTTAGCATATTTTCACGAAATCAAGCTCAAACTCGAGTACATGCACTTCTCTCATCGCGGTCGCCAACCCGGGTCGCTATGGCTGAAACAAAGTACCTTATTCTCTACTAAGTTTGGTGCTACTTATTTGTTTTTTTCAAAATAACATATTTCACCGCACATCCTTACACACCACTAGGTTGCTTGCATATGACACCCGAGGATCACATATGTGTATTTTTACGTAACACAAAGAGAAACTACCTAATTATATCAAACATTTATATTTTTCTGAAATGGAAATGTTATCTTGTCTTCTGCAACGGTTTATTTTGATGCACCCTGTATATATATTTTCGATGTCAGAGCAAAATATGTTGTTTTCATATTCTACACATCAGGATACGTAAGAAAAGCACAAATTAGCACAAAAAGCATAAAATAATGAATTTAGTAACATATATTCTACATCAACGACTTTAACCCTTACCTTCTCAATGAGATCACATGACGCACACCTGTCAAAAATTGCTTCCAATTACTACTGACTTATTCATTTTTGTGATAATTATCTTCTTTCACGTAAAAATGTTGGCTGGCAACCGCCTAACAATATATTATATGTCATTATGTACATATTGAATTGTTATGGATTGTCGTGTATTATAATGTGTTTTGGTCTATATCTTAAGAACCATTTAGCATATTTTCACGAAATCAAGCTCAAACTCGAGTACATGCACTTCACTCATCGCGGTCGCCAACCCGGGTCGCTATGGCTGAAACAATGTACTTTATTCTCTTTTAGGTTTGGTACTACTTTATTCTTTTTTTGAAAATAACACATATTTCACTTGCACTTCCTTACACTGACACACCTCTAGGTTGCTTGCATATGAGACCAGGGGATCACATACGTGTATTTTTACGTAACACAAAGAGAAACTACGTATTTATATCAAACTTCTATATTTTTCTGAAATCGAAGTGTTATCTTGTCTTCTGCAACGGTTTATTTTGATGCACCCTGTATATATATTTTCGATGTCAGAACAAAATATGTTGTTTTCATATGCTACACATCAAAATAGGTACGAAAGGCGCAATTAGCACAAAAAGCATAAAATAATTCATTTAGTAACATATATTCTACATTAACGACTTTAACCCTTACCTTCTCAATGAGATCACATGACGCACACCTTCTTAAAAAAATTCACACCAATTACCACTGAGTTATTCATTTTTCCTATAATTTCCTTTTTTATTTTAAAAATGTTGGCTGGCAACCGCCTAACAATATATTATATGTCATTATGTACATATTGAATTGTTATGAATTGTCGTGTATTATAATGTGTTTTGGTCTATATCTTAAGAACCATTTAACATATTTTCACGAAATAAAGCTCAAAGTCGAGTACATGCACTTCTCTCATCGCGGTCGCCAACCCGGGTCGCTATATCTGAAACAAAGTACCTTATTCTCTACTATGTTTGGTACAACTTTATTATTTTTTTCAAAATAACACATATTTCACTGCACATCCTTACACTGACACACCACTAGTTTGCTTGCATATGACACCCGAGGTTCACATACGTGTATTTTTACGTAACACAGAAAGAAACTACTTAATTATATCAAACATTTATATTTTCCTGAAATGGAAATATTATCTTGTCTTCTGCAACGGTTTATTTTGATGCACCCTGTATATATATTTTCGATGTAAGAGCAAAAAGTGTTGTTTTCATATTCTACACATCAGGATACGTACGAAAGGCACAAATTAGCACAAAGAGCATAAAATAATTCATTTAGTAACATATATTCTACATTAACAATTTTAACCCTTACCTTCTCAATGAGATCACATGACGCACACCTTCTTAAAAAAATTCACACCAATTACCACTGAGTTATTCATTTTTCCTATAATTTCCTTATTTCTCTTAAAAATGTTGGTTGGCAACCGCCTAACAATATATTATATGTCATTATGTACATATTGAATTGTTATGAATTGTCGTGTATTATAATGTGTTTTGGTCTATATCTTAAGAACCATTTAACATATTTTCACGAAATAAAACGCAAACTCGAGTACATGCACTACTCTCATCGCGGTCGCCAACCCGGGTCCCTGTGGCTGAAACAAAGTACCTTATTCTCTACCATGTTTGGTACTACTTTATTGTTTGTTTCAAAATAACACATAGTTCACTGCACTTCCCTACACTCACACATCACTAGGTTGCTTGCATATGACACTCGAGGATCATATATGTTTATTTTTACGTAACACAAAGAGAAACTACCTAATTATATGAACATTTATATTTTTCTGAAATGGAAGTGTTATCTTGTCTTTTGCAACGGTTTATTTTGATGCACCCTGTATATATATTTTCGATGTCAGAACAAAATATGTTGTTTTCATATTTTAGACATCAGGATACGTACGAAAGGCACAAATTAGCAAAAAGAGCATAAAATAATGAATTTAGTAACATATATTCTACATTAACGACTTTAACCCTTACATTCTCAATGAGATCATATGACGCACACCTGTCAAAAATTGCTTCCAATTACCACTGACTTATTCATTTTTGTGATAATTTTCTTCTTTCACGTAAAAATTTTGGCTGGCAACCGCCTAACAGTATATTATATGTCATTATGTACATATTGAATTGTTATGAATTGTCGTGTATTATAATTTGTTTTGGTCTATATCTTAAGAACCATTTAACATATTTTCACGAAATAAAGCGCTAATTCGAGCACATGCACTACTCTCATCGCGGTCGCCAACCCGGGTCCCTATGGCTGAAACAAAGTACCTTATTCTCTACCATGTTTGTACTACTTTATTGTTTTTTTCAAAATAACACATATTTCACTGCACTTCCTTACACTGACACACCACTAGGATGCTTGCATATGACACCCGAGGACCACATATGTGCATTTTTTTGTAACACAAAGAGAAACTACCTAATTATTTCAAACTTTTATATTTTTCTGAAATGGAAGTGTTATCTTGTCTTCTGCAACGGTTTATTTTGATGCACCCTGTATATATATTTTCGATGTTAGTACAAAATATGTTGTTTTCATATTCTACACAGCAGGATAGGTACGAAAGGCAAAAATTAGCAGAAAAATCATAAAATAATGAAGTTAGCAACATATATTCTACATGAACGACTTTAACCCTTTCCTTTTCAATAAGATCACATGACGCACACCTTCTGTAAAAAAATGACTCCAATTACCACTGAGTTATTTAGTTTTCCTATAATTTCCTTATTTCTCTTAAAAATGTTGGCTGGCAATCGCCTAACAATATATTATATGTCATTATGTACATATTGAATTGTTATGAATTGTCGTGTATTATAATGTGTTTTGGTCTATATCTTAAGAACCATTTAACATATTTTCACGAAATAAAGCTCAAAGTCGAGTACATGCACTTCTCTCATCGCGGTCGCCAACCCGGGTCGCTATGGCTGAAACAAAGTACCTTATTCTCTACTAAGTTTGGTGCTACTTTTTTGTTTTTTTCAAAATAACATATTTCACCGCACATCCTTACACACCACTAGGTTGCTTGCATATGACACCCGAGGATCACATATGTGTATTTTTACGTAACACAAAGAGAAACTACCTAATTATATCAAACTTTTATATTTTTCTGAAATGGAAATGTTATCTTGTCTTCTGCAACGGTTTATTTTGATGCACCCTGTATATATATTTTCGATGTCAGAGCAAAATATGTTGTTTTCATATTCTACACATCAGGATACGTAAGAAAAGCACAAATTAGCACAAAAAGCATAAAATAATGAATTTAGTAACATATATTCTACATGAACGACTTTAACCCTTACCTTCTCAATGAGATCACATGACGCACACCTGTCAAAAATTGCTTCCAATTACCACTGACTTATTCATTTTTGTGATAATTATCTTCTTTCACGTAAAAATGTTGGCTGGCAACCGCCTAACAATATATTATATGTCATTATGTACATATTGAATTGTTATGGATTGTCGTGTATTATAATGTGTTTTGGTCTATATCTTTAGAACCATTTAGCATATTTTCACGAAAAAGAGCTCAAACTCGAGTACATGCACTTCACTCATCGCGGTCGCCAACCCGGGTCGCTATGGCTGAAACAATGTACTTTATTCTCTATTAGGTTTGGTACTACTTTATTCTTTTTTTGAAAATAACACATATTTCACTGCACTTCCTTACACTGACACACCTCTAGGTTGCTTGCATATGAGACCCGGGGATCACATACGTGTATTTTTACGTAACACAAAGAGAAACTACGTAATTATATCAAACTTCTATATTTTTCTGAAATCGAAGTGTTATCTTGTCTTCTGCAACGGTTTATTTTGATGCACCCTGTATATATATTTTCGATGTCAGAAAAAAATATGTTGTTTTCATATGCTACACATCAGGATAGGTACGAAAGGCGCAATTAGCACAAAAAGCATAAAATAATTTATTTAGTAACATATATTCTACATTAACGACTTTAACCCTTACCTTCTCAATGAGATCACATGACGCACACCTTCTGTAAAAAATTGACTCCAATTACCACTGAGTTATTCATTTTTCCTATAATTTCCTTATTTCTCTTAAAAATGTTGGTTGGCAACCGCCTAACAATATATTATATGTCATTATGTACATATTGAATTGTTATGAATTGTCGTGTATTATAATGTGTTTTGGTCTATATCTTAAGAACCATTTAAAATATTTTCACGATATAAAGCGCAAACTCGAGTACATGCACTTCTCTCATCGCGGTCGCCAACCCTGGTCCCTATGGCTGAAACAAAGTACCTTATTCTCTACCAAGTTTGGTACTACTTTATTGTTTTTTTCAAAATAACACATATTTCACTGCACTTCCTTATACTTACACACCACTAGGTTGCTTGCAAATGACACCCGAGGATCACATATGTTTATTTTTACGTAACACAAAGAGAAACTACCTAATTATATCAAACATTTATATTTTCCTGAAATGGAAATATTATCTTGTCTTCTGCAACGGTTTATTTTGATGCTCCCTGTATATATATTTTCGATGTAAGAGCAAAAAGTGTTGTTTTCATATTCTACACATCAGGATACGTACGAAAGGCACAAATTAGCACAAAGAGCATAAAATAATTCATTTAGTAACATATATTCTACATGAACGATTTTAACCCTTACCTTCTCAATAAGATCACATGACGCACACCTTCTTAAAAAAATTCACACCAATTACCACTGAGTTATTCATTTTTCCTATAATTTCCTTATTTCTCTTAAAAATGTTGGTTGGCAACCGCCTAACAATATATTATATGTCATTATGTACATATTGAATTGTTATGAATTGTCGTGTATTATAATGTGTTTTGGTCTATATCTTATGAACCATTTAACATATTTTCACAAATAAAGCGCAAACTCGAGTACATGCACTACTCTCATCGCGGTCGCCAACCCGGGTCCCTGTGGCTGAAACAAAGTACCTTATTCTCTACCATGTTTGGTACTACTTTATTGTTTGTTTCAAAATAACACATAGTTCACTGCACTTCCCTACACTCACACACCACTAGGTTGCTTGCATATGACACCCGAGGATCATATATGTTTATTTTTACGTAACACAAACAGAAACTACCTAATTATATGAACATTTATATTTTTCTGAAATGGAAGTGTTATCTTGTCTTTTGCAACGGTTTATTTTGATGCACCCTGTATATATATTTTCGATGTCAGAGCAAAATATGTTGTTTTCATATTTTAGACATCAGGATACGTACGAAAGGCACAAATTAGCAAAAAGAGCATAAAATAATGAATTTAGTAACATATATTCTACATTAACGACTTTAACCCTTACATTCTCAATGAAATCATATGACGCACACCTGTCAAAAATTGCTTCCAATTACCACTGACTTATTCATTTTTGTGATAATTTTCTTCTTTCACGTAAAAATTTTGGCTGGCAACCGCCTAACAGTATATTATATGTCATTATGTACATATTGAATTGTTATGAATTGTCGTGTATTATAATTTGTTTTGGTCTATATCTTAAGAACCATTTAACATATTTTCACGAAATAAAGCGCTAATTCGAGCACATGCACTACTCTCATCGCAGTCGCCAACCCGGGTCCCTATGGCTGAAACAAAGTACCTTATTCTCTACCATGTTTGTACTACTTTATTGTTTTTTTCAAAATAACACATATTTCACTGCACTTCCTTACACTGACACACCACTAGGATGCTTGCATATGACACCCGAGGAACACATATGTGCATTTTTTTGTAACACAAAGAGAAACTACCTAATTATTTCAAACTTTTATATTTTTCTGAAATGGAAGTGTTATCTTGTCTTCTGCAACGGTTTATTTTGATGCACCCTGTATATATATTTTCGATGTTAGTACAAAATATGTTGTTTTCATATTCTACACAGCAGGATAGGTACGAAAGGCAAAAATTAGCAGAAAAAGCATAAAATAATGAAGTTAGTAACATATATTCTACATGAACGACTTTAACCCTTTCCTTTTCAATAAGATCACATGACGCACACCTTCTGTAAAAAAATGACTCCAATTACCACTGAGTTATTTAGTTTTCCTATAATTTCCTTATTTCTCTTAAAAATGTTGGCTGGCAACCGCCTAACAATATATTATATGTCATTATGTACATATTGAATTGTTATGAATTGTCGTGTATTATAATGTGTTTTGGTCTATATCTTAAGAACCATTTAGCATATTTTCACGAAATCAAGCTCAAACTCGAGTACATGCACTTCTCTCATCGCGGTCGCCAACCCGGGTCGCTATGGCTGAAACAAAGTACCTTATTCTCTACTAAGTTTGGTGCTACTTATTTGTTTTTTTCAAAATAACATATTTCACCGCACATCCTTACACACCACTAGGTTGCTTGCATATGACACCCGAGGATCACATATGTGTATTTTTACGTAACACAAAGAGAAACTACCTAATTATATCAAACATTTATATTTTTCTGAAATGGAAATGTTATCTTGTCTTCTGCAACGGTTTATTTTGATGCACCCTGTATATATATTTTCGATGTCAGTGCAAAATATGTTGTTTTCATATTCTACACATCAGGATAAGTAAGAAAAGCACAAATTAGCACAAAAAGCATAAAATAATGAATTTAGTAACATATATTCTACATCAACGACTTTAACCCTTACCTTCTCAATGAGATCACATGACGCACACCTGTCAAAAATTGCTTCCAATTACTACTGACTTATTCATTTTTGTGATAATTATCTTCTTTCACGTAAAAATGTTGGCTGGCAACCGCCTAACAATATATTATATGTCATTATGTACATATTGAATTGTTATGGATTGTCGTGTATTATAATGTGTTTTGGTCTATATCTTAAGAACCATTTAACATATTTTCACGAAATCAAGCTCAAACTCGAGTACATGCACTTCACTCATCGCGGTCGCCAACTCGGGTCGCTATGGCTGAAACAATGTACTTTATTCTCTTTTAGGTTTGGTACTACTTTATTCTTTTTTTGAAAATAACACATATTTCACTGCACTTCCTTACACTGACACACCTCTAGGTTGCTTGCATATGAGACCAGGGGATCACATACGTGTATTTTTAGGTAACACAAAGAGAAACTACCTAATTATATCAAACATTTATATTTTCCTGAAATGGAAATATTATCTTGTCTTCTGCAACGGTTTATTTTGATGCACCCTGTATATATATTTTCGATGTAAGAGCAAAAAGTGTTGTTTTCATATTCTACACATCAGGATACGTACGAAAGGCACAAATTAGCACAAAGAGCATAAAATAATTCATTTAGTAACATATATTCTACATTAACAATTTTAACCCTTACCTTCTCAATGAGATCACATGACGCACACCTTCTTAAAAAAATTCACACCAATTACCACTGAGTTATTCATTTTTCCTATAATTTCCTTATTTCTCTTAAAAATGTTGGTTGGCAACCGCCTAACAATATATTATATGTCATTATGTACATATTGAATTGTTATGAATTGTCGTGTATTATAATGTGTTTTGGTCTATATCTTAAGAACCATTTAACATATTTTCACGAAATAAAGCGCAAACTCGAGTACATGCACTACTCTCATCACGGTCGCCAACCCGGGTCCCTGTGGCTGAAACAAAGTACCTTATTCTCTACCATGTTTGGTACTACTTTATTGTTTGTTTCAAAATAACACATAGTTCACTGCACTTCCCTACACTCACACATCACTAGGTTGCTTGCATATGACACCCGAGGATCATATATGTTTATTTTTACGTAACACAAAGAGAAACTACCTAATTATATGAACATTTATATTTTTCTGAAATGGAAGTGTTATCTTGTCTTTTGCAACGGTTTATTTTGATGCACCCTGTATATATATTTTCGATGTCAGAACAAAATATGTTGTTTTCATATTTTAGACATCAGGATACGTACGAAAGGCACAAATTAGCAAAAAGAGCATAAAATAATGAATTTAGTAACATATATTCTACATTAACGACTTTAACCCTTACATTCTCAATGAGATCATATGACGCACACCTGTCAAAAATTGCTTCCAATTACCACTGACTTATTCATTTTTGTGATAATTTTCTTCTTTCACGTAAAAATTTTGGCTGGCAACCGCCTAACAGTATATTATATGTCATTATGTACATATTGAATTGTTATGAATTGTCGTGTATTATAATTTGTTTTGGTCTATATCTTAAGAACCATTTAGCATATTTTCACGAAAAAGAGCTCAAACTCGAGTACATGCACTTCACTCATCGCGGTCGCCAACCCGGGTCGCTATGGCTGAA
This sequence comes from Thermobia domestica, assembly GCF_964235325.1. Taxonomy (NCBI): domain Eukaryota; kingdom Metazoa; phylum Arthropoda; class Insecta; order Zygentoma; family Lepismatidae; genus Thermobia; species Thermobia domestica. The sequence goes on from NW_027656056.1 coordinate 143,895, forward strand.
ACAATGTACTTTATTCTCTATTAGGTTTGGTACTACTTTATTCTTTTTTTGAAAATAACACATATTTCACTGCACTTCCTTACACTGACACACCTCTAGGTTGCTTGCATATGAGACCCGGGGATCACATACGTGTATTTTTACGTAACACAATGAGAAACTACGTAATTATATCAAACTTCTATATTTTTCTGAAATCGAAGTGTTATCTTGTCTTCTGCAACGGTTTATTTTGATGCACCCTGTATATATATTTTCGATGTCAGAAAAAAATATGTTGTTTTCATATGCTACACATCAGGATAGGTACGAAAGGCGCAATTAGCACAAAAAGCATAAAATAATTTATTTAGTAACATATATTCTACATTAACGACTTTAACCCTTACCTTCTCAATGAGATCACATGACGCACACCTTCTGTAAAAAAATTGACTCCAATTACCACTGAGTTATTCATTTTTCCTATAATTTCCTTATTTCTCTTAAAAATGTTGGTTGGCAACCGCCTAACAATATATTATATGTCATTATGTACATATTGAATTGTTATGAATTGTCGTGTATTATAATGTGTTTTGGTCTATATCTTAAGAACCATTTAAAATATTTTCACGATATAAAGCGCAAACTCGAGTACATGCACTTCTCTCATCGCGGTCGCCAACCCTGGTCCCTATGGCTGAAACAAAGTACCTTATTCTCTACCATGTTTGGTACTACTTTATTGTTTTTTTCAAAATAACACATATTTCACTGCACTTCCTTATACTTACACACCACTAGGTTGCTTGCAAATGACACCCGAGGATCACATATGTTTATTTTTACGTAACACAAAGAGAAACTACCTAATTATATCAAACATTTATATTTTCCTGAAATGGAAATATTATCTTGTCTTCTGCAACGGTTTATTTTGATGCTCCCTGTATATATATTTTCGATGTAAGAGCAAAAAGTGTTGTTTTCATATTCTACACATCAGGATACGTACGAAAGGCACAAATTAGCACAAAGAGCATAAAATAATTCATTTAGTAACATATATTCTACATGAACGATTTTAACCCTTACCTTCTCAATAAGATCACATGACGCACACCTTCTTAAAAAAATTCACACCAATTACCACTGAGTTATTCATTTTTCCTATAATTTCCTTATTTCTCTTAAAAATGTTGGTTGGCAACCGCCTAACAATATATTATATGTCATTATGTACATATTGAATTGTTATGAATTGTCGTGTATTATAATGTGTTTTGGTCTATATCTTATGAACCATTTAACATATTTTCACAAATAAAGCGCAAACTCGAGTACATGCACTACTCTCATCGCGGTCGCCAACCCGGGTCCCTGTGGCTGAAACAAAGTACCTTATTCTCTACCATGTTTGGTACTACTTTATTGTTTGTTTCAAAATAACACATAGTTCACTGCACTTCCCTACACTCACACACCACTAGGTTGCTTGCATATGACACCCGAGGATCATATATGTTTATTTTTACGTAACACAAACAGAAACTACCTAATTATATGAACATTTATATTTTTCTGAAATGGAAGTGTTATCTTGTCTTTTGCAACGGTTTATTTTGATGCACCCTGTATATATATTTTCGATGTCAGAGCAAAATATGTTGTTTTCATATTTTAGACATCAGGATACGTACGAAAGGCACAAATTAGCAAAAGGAGCATAAAATAATGAATTTAGTAACATATATTCTACATTAACGACTTTAACCCTTACATTCTCAATGAAATCATATGACGCACACCTGTCAAAAATTGCTTCCAATTACCACTGACTTATTCATTTTTGTGATAATTTTCTTCTTTCACGTAAAAATTTTGGCTGGCAACCGCCTAACAGTATATTATATGTCATTATGTACATATTGAATTGTTATGAATTGTCGTGTATTATAATTTGTTTTGGTCTATATCTTAAGAACCATTTAACATATTTTCACGAAATAAAGCGCTAATTCGAGCACATGCACTACTCTCATCGCAGTCGCCAACCCGGGTCCCTATGGCTGAAACAAAGTACCTTATTCTCTACCATGTTTGTACTACTTTATTGTTTTCTTCAAAATAACACATATTTCACTGCACTTCCTTACACTGACACACCACTAGGATGCTTGCATATGACACCCGAGGAACACATATGTGCATTTTTTTGTAACACAAAGAGAAACTACCTAATTATTTCAAACTTTTATATTTTTCTGAAATGGAAATGTTATCTTGTCTTCTGCAACGGTTTATTTTGATGCACCCTGTATATATATTTTCGATGTCAGAGCAAAATATGTTGTTTTCATATTCTACACATCAGGATACGTAAGAAAAGCACAAATTAGCACAAAAAGCATAAAATAATGAATTTAGTAACATATATTCTACATGAACGACTTTAACCCTTACCTTCTCAATGAGATCACATGACGCACACCTGTCAAAAATTGCTTCCAATTACCACTGACTTATTCATTTTTGTGATAATTATCTTCTTTCACGTAAAAATGTTGGCTGGCAACCGCCTAACAATATATTATATGTCATTATGTACATATTGAATTGTTATGGATTGTCGTGTATTATAATGTGTTTTGGTCTATATCTTAAGAACCATTTAGCATATTTTCACGAAAAAGAGCTCAAACTCGAGTACATGCACTTCACTCATCGCGGTCGCCAACCCGGGTCGCTATGGCTGAAACAATGTACTTTATTCTCTATTAGGTTTGGTACTACTTTATTCTTTTTTTGAAAATAACACATATTTCACTGCACTTCCTTACACTGACACACCTCTAGGTTGCTTGCATATGAGACCCGGGGATCACATACGTGTATTTTTACGTAACACAAAGAGAAACTACGTAATTATATCAAACTTCTATATTTTTCTGAAATCGAAGTGTTATCTTGTCTTCTGCAACGGTTTATTTTGATGCACCCTGTATATATATTTTCGATGTCAGAAAAAAATATGTTGTTTTCATATGCTACACATCAGGATAGGTACGAAAGGCGCAATTAGCACAAAAAGCATAAAATAATTTATTTAGTAACATATATTCTACATTAACGACTTTAACCCTTACCTTCTCAATGAGATCACATGACGCACACCTTCTGTAAAAAATTGACTCCAATTACCACTGAGTTATTCATTTTTCCTATAATTTCCTTATTTCTCTTAAAAATGTTGGTTGGCAACCGCCTAACAATATATTATATGTCATTATGTACATATTGAATTGTTATGAATTGTCGTGTATTATAATGTGTTTTGGTCTATATCTTAAGAACCATTTAAAATATTTTCACGATATAAAGCGCAAACTCGAGTACATGCACTTCTCTCATCGCGGTCGCCAACCCTGGTCCCTATGGCTGAAACAAAGTACCTTATTCTCTACCATGTTTGGTACTACTTTATTGTTTTTTTCAAAATAACACATATTTCACTGCACTTCCTTATACTTACACACCACTAGGTTGCTTGCAAATGACACCCGAGGATCACATATGTTTATTTTTACGTAACACAAAGAGAAACTACCTAATTATATCAAACATTTATATTTTCCTGAAATGGAAATATTATCTTGTCTTCTGCAACGGTTTATTTTGATGCTCCCTGTATATATATTTTCGATGTAAGAGCAAAAAGTGTTGTTTTCATATTCTACACATCAGGATACGTACGAAAGGCACAAATTAGCACAAAGAGCATAAAATAATTCATTTAGTAACATATATTCTACATGAACGATTTTAACCCTTACCTTCTCAATAAGATCACATGACGCACACCTTCTTAAAAAAATTCACACCAATTACCACTGAGTTATTCATTTTTCCTATAATTTCCTTATTTCTCTTAAAAATGTTGGTTGGCAACCGCCTAATAATATATTATATGTCATTATGTACATATTGAATTGTTATGAATTGTCGTGTATTATAATGTGTTTTGGTCTATATCTTATGAACCATTTAACATATTTTCACAAATAAAGCGCAAACTCGAGTACATGCACTACTCTCATCGCGGTCGCCAACCCGGGTCCCTGTGGCTGAAACAAAGTACCTTATTCTCTACCATGTTTGGTACTACTTTATTGTTTGTTTCAAAATAACACATAGTTCACTGCACTTCCCTACACTCACACACCACTAGGTTGCTTGCATATGACACCCGAGGATCATATATGTTTATTTTTACGTAACACAAACAGAAACTACCTAATTATATGATCATTTATATTTTTCTGAAATGGAAGTGTTATCTTGTCTTTTGCAACGGTTTATTTTGATGCACCCTGTATATATATTTTCGATGTCAGAGCAAAATATGTTGTTTTCATATTTTAGACATCAGGATACGTACGAAAGGCACAAATTAGCAAAAAGAGCATAAAATAATGAATTTAGTAACATATATTCTACATTAACGACTTTAACCCTTACATTCTCAATGAAATCATATGACGCACACCTGTCAAAAATTGCTTCCAATTACCACTGACTTATTCATTTTTGTGATAATTTTCTTCTTTCACGTAAAAATTTTGGCTGGCAACCGCCTAACAGTATATTATATGTCATTATGTACATATTGAATTGTTATGAATTGTCGTGTATTATAATTTGTTTTGGTCTATATCTTAAGAACCATTTAACATATTTTCACGAAATAAAGCGCTAATTCGAGCACATGCACTACTCTCATCGCAGTCGCCAACCCGGGTCCCTATGGCTGAAACAAAGTACCTTATTCTCTACCATGTTTGTACTACTTTATTGTTTTTTTCAAAATAACACATATTTCACTGCACTTCCTTACACTGACACACCACTAGGATGCTTGCATATGACACCCGAGGAACACATATGTGCATTTTTTTGTAACACAAAGAGAAACTACCTAATTATTTCAAACTTTTATATTTTTCTGAAATGGAAGTGTTATCTTGTCTTCTGCAACGGTTTATTTTGATGCACCCTGTATATATATTTTCGATGTTAGTACAAAATATGTTGTTTTCATATTCTACACAGCAGGATAGGTACGAAAGGCAAAAATTAGCAGAAAAAGCATAAAATAATGAAGTTAGTAACATATATTCTACATGAACGACTTTAACCCTTTCCTTTTCAATAAGATCACATGACGCACACCTTCTGTAAAAAAATGACTCCAATTACCACTGAGTTATTTAGTTTTCCTATAATTTCCTTATTTCTCTTAAAAATGTTGGCTGGCAACCGCCTAACAATATATTATATGTCATTATGTACATATTGAATTGTTATGAATTGTCGTGTATTATAATGTGTTTTGGTCTATATCTTAAGAACCATTTAACATATTTTCACGAAATAAAGCTCAAAGTCGAGTACATGCACTTCTCTCATCGCGGTCGCCAACCCGGGTCGCTATGGCTGAAACAAAGTACCTTATTCTCTACTAAGTTAGGTGCTACTTTTTTGTTTTTTTCAAAATAACATATTTCACCGCACATCCTTACCCACCACTAGGTTGCTTGCATATGACACCCGAGGATCACATATGTGTATTTTTACGTAACACAAAGAGAAACTACCTAATTATATCAAACATTTATATTTTTCTGAAATGGAAATGTTATCTTGTCTTCTGCAACGGTTTATTTTGATGCACCCTGTATATATATTTTCGATGTCAGAGCAAAATATGTTGTTTTCATATGCTACAAATCAGGATAGGTACGAAAGGCGCAATTAGCACAAAAAGCATAAAATAATTTATTTAGTAACATATATTCTACATTAACGACTTTAACCCTTACCTTCTCAATGAGATCACATGACGCACACCTTCTGTAAAAAATTGACTCCAATTACCACTGAGTTATTCATTTTTCCTATAATTTCCTTATTTCTCTTAAAAATGTTGGTTTGCAACCGCCTAACAATATATTATATGTCATTATGTACATATTGAATTGTTATGAATTGTCGTGTATTATAATGTGTTTTGGTCTATATCTTAAGAACCATTTAAAATATTTTCACGATATAAAGCGCAAACTCGAGTACATGCACTTCTCTCATCGCGGTCGCCAACCCGGGTCCCTATGGCTGAAACAAAGTACCTTATTCTCTACCATGTTTGGTACTACTTTATTGTTTTTTTCAAAATAACACATATTTCACTGCACTTCCTTACACTTACACACCACTAGGTTGCTTGCAAATGACACCCGAGGATCACATATGTTTATTTTTACGTAACACAAAGAGAAACTACCTAATTATATCAAACATTTATATTTTCCTGAAATGGAAATATTATCTTGTTTTCTGCAACGGTTTATTTTGATGCTCCCTGTATATATATTTTCGATGTAAGAGCAAAAAGTGTTGTTTTCATATTCTACACATCAGGATACGTACGAAAGGCACAAATTAGCACAAAGAGCATAAAATAATTCATTTAGTAACATATATTCTACATGAACGATTTTAACCCTTACCTTCTCAATAAGATCACATGACGCACACCTTCTTAAAAAAATTCACACCAATTACCACTGAGTTATTCATTTTTCCTATAATTTCCTTATTTCTCTTAAAAATGTTGGTTGGCAACCGCCTAACAATATATTATATGTCATTATGTACATATTGAATTGTTATGAATTGTCGTGTATTATAATGTGTTTTGGTCTATATCTTATGAACCATTTAACATATTTTCACAAATAAAGCGCAAACTCGAGTACATGCACTACTCTCATCGCGGTCGCCAACCCGGGTCCCTGTGGCTGAAACAAAGTACCTTATTCTCTACCATGTTTGGTACTACTTTATTGTTTGTTTCAAAATAACACATAGTTCACTGCACTTCCCTACACTCACACACCACTAGGTTGCTTGCATATGACACCCGAGGATCATATATGTTTATTTTTACGTAACACAAACAGAAACTACCTAATTATATGAACATTTATATTTTTCTGAAATGGAAGTGTTATCTTGTCTTTTGCAACGGTTTATTTTGATGCACCCTGTATATATATTTTCGATGTCAGAGCAAAATATGTTGTTTTCATATTTTAGACATCAGGATACGTACGAAAGGCACAAATTAGCAAAAAGAGCATAAAATAATGAATTTAGTAACATATATTCTACATTAACGACTTTAACCCTGACATTCTCAATGAAATCATATGACGCACACCTGTCAAAAATTGCTTCCAATTACCACTGACTTATTCATTTTTGTGATAATTTTCTTCTTTCACGTAAAAATTTTAGCTGGCAACCGCCTAACAGTATATTATATGTCATTATGTACATATTGAATTGTTATGAATTGTAGTGTATTATAATTTGTTTTGGTCTATATCTTAAGAACCATTTAACATATTTTCACGAAATAAAGCGCTAATTCGAGCACATGCACTACTCTCATCGCAGTCGCCAACCCGGGTCCCTATGGCTGAAACAAAGTACCTTATTCTCTACCATGTTTGTACTACTTTATTGTTTTTTTCAAAATAACACATATTTCACTGCACTTCCTTACACTGACACACCACTAGGATGCTTGCATATGACACCCGAGGAACACATATGTGCATTTTTTTGTAACACAAAGAGAAACTACCTAATTATTTCAAACTTTTATATTTTTCTGAAATGGAAGTGTTATCTTGTCTTCTGCAACGGTTTATTTTGATGCACCCTGTATATATATTTTCGATGTTAGTACAAAATATTTTGTTTTCATATTCTACACAGCAGGATAGGTACGAAAGGCAAAAATTAGCAGAAAAAGCATAAAATAATGAAGTTAGTAACATATATTCTACATGAACGACTTTAACCCTTTCCTTTTCAATAAGATCACATGACGCACACCTTCTGTAAAAAAATGACTCCAATTACCACTGAGTTATTTAGTTTTCCTATAATTTCCTTATTTCTCTTAAAAATGTTGGCTGGCAACCGCCTAACAATATATTATATGTCATTATGTACATATTGAATTGTTATGAATTGTCGTGTATTATAATGTGTTTTGGTCTATATCTTAAGAACCATTTAACATATTTTCACGAAATAAAGCTCAAAGTCGAGTACATGAACTTCTCTCATCGCGGTCGCCAACCCGGGTCGCTATGGCTGAAACAAAGTACCTTATTCTCTACTAAGTTTGGTGCTACTTTTTTGTTTTTTTCAAAATAACATATTTCACCGCACATCCTTACACACCACTAGGTTGCTTGCATATGACACCCGAGGATCACATATGTGTATTTTTACGTAACACAAAGAGAAACTACCTAATTATATCAAACATTTATATTTTTCTGAAATGGAAATGTTATCTTGTCTTCTGCAACGGTTTATTTTGATGCACCCTGTATATATATTTTCGATGTCAGAGCAAAATATGTTGTTTTCATATTCTACACATCAGGATACGTAAGAAAAGCACAAATTAGCACAAAAAGCATAAAATAATGAATTTAGTAACATATATTCTACATGAACGACTTTAACCCTTACCTTCTCAATGAGATCACATGACGCACACCTGTCAAAAATTGCTTCCAATTACCACTGACTTATTCATTTTTATGATAATTATCTTCATTCACGTAAAAATTTTGGCTGGCAACCGCCTAAATATATATTATATGTCATTATGTACATATTGAATTGTTATGGATTGTCGTGTATTATAATGTGTTTTGGTCTATATCTTAAGAACCATTTAGCATATTTTCACGAAAAAGAGCTCAAACTCGAGTGCATGCACTTCACTCATCGCGGTCGCCAACCCGGGTCGCTATGGCTGAAACAATGTACTTTATTCTCTATTAGGTTTGGTACTACTTTATTCTTTTTTTGAAAATAACACATATTTCACTGCACTTCCTTACACTGACACACCTCTAGGTTGCTTGCATATGAGACCCGGGGATCACATACGTGTATTTTTACGTAACACAAAGAGAAACTACGTAATTATATCAAACTTTTATATTTTTCTGAAATCGAAGTGTTATCTTGTCTTCTGCAACGGTTTATTTTGATGCACCCTGTATATATATTTTCGATGTCAGAACAAAATATGTTGTTTTCATATGCTACAAATCAGGATAGGTACGAAAGGCGCAATTAGCACAAAAAGCATAAAATAATTTATTTAGTAACATATATTCTACATTAACGACTTTAACCCTTACCTTCTCAATGAGATCACATGACGCACACCTTCTGTAAAAAATCCACACCAATTACCACTGACTTATTCATTTTTTTGATAATTTTCTTCCTTCACGTAAAAATGTTGGCTGGCAACCGCCTAACAATATATTGTATGTCATTATGTAAGTATTGAATTGTTACGAATTGTCGTGTATTATAATCTGTTTTGGTCTATATCTTAAGAACCATTTAACATATTTTCACGAAATAAAGCTCAAACTCGAGTACATGCACTTCTCTCATCGCGGTCGCCAACCCGGGTCCCTATGGCTGAAACAAAGTACCTTATTCTCTACCATGTTTGGTACTACTTTATTGTTTTTTTTTCAAAATTACATATTTCACTGCACATCCTTACACTGACACACCACTAGTTTGCTTGCATATGACACCCGAGGATCACATATGTGTATTTTTACGTAACACAAAAAGAAACTACCTAATTATATCAAACTTTTATATTTTTCCTAAATGGAAGTTTTATCTTGTCTTCTGCAACGGTTTATTTTAATGCACCCTGTATATATATTTTCGTTGTCAGTACAAATTTTGTAGTTTTCATATTCTACACATCAGGATAGGTACGAAAGGCAAAAATTAGCAGAAAAATCATAAAATAATAAAGTTAGTAACATATATTCTACATGAACGACTTAACCATTATCTTCTCAATGAGATCACATGACGCACACCTTCTGTTAAAAAAATGACTCCAATTACCACTGAGTTATTCATTTTTCCTATAATTTACTTATTTGTCTTAAAAATGTTGGCTGGCAACCGCCTAACAATATATTATATGCCATTAAGTACGTATTGAATATTTATGAATTGTCGTGTATTATAATCTGTTTTGGTCTATATCTTAAGAACCATTTAACATATTTTCACGAAATAAAGCGCAAACTCGAGTACATGCACTACTCTCATCGCGGTCGCCAACCCTGGTCCCTATGGCTGAAACAAAGTATCTTATTCTCTACCATTTTGGTACTACTTTATTGTTTTTTTCAAAATAACACATATTTCACTGCACTTCCTTACACTGACACACCACTAACTTGCTTGCATATGACCCCCGAGGATTACATAGGTGTATTTTTACGTAACACAAAGAGAAACTATCTAATTATATCAAACATTTATATTTTTCTGAAATGGAAATGTTATCTTGTCTTCTACAACGGTTTATTTTGATGCACCCTGTATATATATTTTCGATGTCAGAGCAAAATATGTTGTTTTCATATTCTACACAACAGGATACGTACGAAAGGCACAAATTAGCAGAAAAAGCATAAAATAATGACTTTAGTAACATATATTCTACATAAACGACTTTAACCCTTACCTTCTCAATGAGATCACATGACGCACACCTTCTGTAAAAAATTGACTCCAATTGCCACTGAGTTATTCAGTTATCCTATAATTTCCTTATTTATCTTAAAAGTGTTGGCTGGCAACCACCTAACAATATATTATATGTCATTATGTACATATTGAATTGTTATGAATTGTCGTGTATTATAATGTCTTTTGGTCTATATCTTAAGAACCATTTAACATATTTTCACGAAATAAAGCGCAACTCGAGTACATGCACTACTCTCATCGCGGTCGCCAACCCGGGTCCCTATGGCTGAAACAAAGTACCTTATTCTCTACCATGTTTGGTACTACTTTATTGTTTTTTTCAAAATAACACATATTTCACTGCACTTCCTTACACTCAAAAACAAACCAGGTTGCTTGCATATGACACCCGAGGATCACATATGTGTATTTTTACGTAACACAAAGAGAAACTACCTAATTATATCAAACTTTTATATTTTTCTGAAATGGAAGTGTTATCTTGTCTTTTGCAACGGTTTATTTTGATGCACCCTGTATATATATTTTCGATGTCAGAGCAAAATATGTTGTTTTCATATTCTAGACATCAGGATACGTACGAAAGGCATAAATTAGCACAAAGAGCATAAAATTATGAATTTAGTAACATATATTCTACATTAACGACTTTAACCCTTACCTTCTCAATGAGATCACATGACGCACACCTGTCAAAAATTGCTTCCAATTACCACTGACTTATTCATTTTTGTGATAATTTTCTTCTATCACGTAAAAATTTTGGCTGGCAACCGCCTAACAGTATATTATATGTCATTATGTACATATTGAATTGTTATGAATTGTCGTGTATTATAATTTGTTTTGGTCTATATCTTAAGAACCATTTAACATATTTTCACGAAATAAAGCGCAAACTCGAGTACATGCACTACTCTCATCGCGGTCGCCAACCCGGGTCCCTGTGGCTGAAACAAAGTACCTTATTCTCTACCATGTTTGTACTACTTTATTGTTTGTTTCAAAATAACAGTTCACTGCACTTCCCTACACTCACACACCACTAGGTTGCTTGCATATGACCCCCGAGGATCATATATGTTTAGTTTTACGTAACACAAAGAGAAACTACCTAATTATATGAACATTTATATTTTTCTGAAATGGAAGTGTTATCTTGTCTTTTGCAACGGTTTATTTTGATGCACCCTGTATATATATTTTCGATGTCAGAGCAAAATATGTTGTTTTCATATTCTAGACATCAGGATACGTACGAAAGGCATAAATTAGCACAAAGAGCATAAAATTATGAATTTAGTAACATATATTCTACATTAACGACTTTAACCCTTACCTTCTCAATGAGATCACATGACGCACACCTGTCAAAAATTGCTTCCAATTACCACTGACTTATTCATTTTTGTGATAATTTTCTTCTATCACGTAAAAATTTTGGCTGGCAACCGCCTAACAGTATATTATATGTCATTATGTACATATTGAATTGTTATGAATTGTCGTGTATTATAATTTGTTTTGGTCTATATCTTAAGAACCATTTAACATATTTTCACGAAATAAAGCGCAAATTCGAGCACATGCACTACTTTCATCTCGGTCGCCAACCCGGGTCCCTATGGCTGAAACAAAGTACCTTATTCTCTACCATGTTTGTACTACTTTATTGTTTTTTTCAAAATAACACATATTTCACTGCACTTCCTTACACTGACACTCCACTAGGATGCTTGCATATGACACCCGAGGACCACATATGTGTATTTTTACGTAACACAAAGAGAAACTACCTAATTATATCAAACTTTTATATTTTTCGGAAATGGAAGTGTTATCTTGTCTTCTGCAACGGTTTATTTTGATGCACCCTGTATATATATTTTCGATGTTAGTACAAAATATGTTGTTTTCATATTCTACACAGCAGGATAGTTACGAAAGGCAAAAATTAGCAGAAAAGGCATAAATTAATGAAGTTAGTAACATATATTCTAGATGAACGACTTTAACTATTATCTTCTCAATGAGATCACATGACGCACACCTTCTGTTAAAAAAATGACTCCAATTACCACTGAGTTATTCATTTTTCCTATAATTTACTTATTTGTCTTAAAAATGTTGGCTGGCAACCGCCTAACAATATATTATATGCCATTAAGTACGTATTGAATATTTATGAATTGTCGTGTATTATAATCTGTTTTGGTCTATATCTTAAGAACCATTTAACATATTTTCACGAAATAAAGCGCAAACTCGAGTACATGCACTACTCTCAACGCGGTCGCCAACCCGGGTCCCTATGGCTGAAACAAAGTATCTTATTCTCTACCATTTTGGTACTACTTTATTGTTTTTTTCAAAATAACACATATTTCACTGCACTTCCTTACACTGACACACCACTAGGTTACTTGCATATGAGACCCTCGGATCACATACGTGTGTTTTTACGTGACACAAAGAGAAACAAAGTAATTATATCAAACATATATATTTTTCTGAAATGGAAATGTTATCTTGTCTTCTGCAACGGTTCAGTTTGATGCACCCTGTATATATATTTTCGATGTTAGTACAAAATATGTTGTTTTCATATTCTACACAGCAGGATAGGTACGAAAGGCAAAAATTAGCAGAAAAAGCATAAATTAATGAAGTTAGTAACATATATTCTACATGAACGACTTTAACCCTTACCTTTTCAATAAGATCACATGACGCACACCTTCTGTAAAAAAAATGACTCCAATTACCACTGAGTTATTTAGTTTTCCTATAATTTCCTTATTTCTCTTAAAAATGTTGGCTGGCAACCGCCTAACAATATATTATATGTCATTATGTACATATTGAATTGTTATGAATTGTCGTGTATTATAATGTGTTTTGGTCTATATCTTAAGAACCATTTAACATATTTTCACGAAATAAAGCGCAAACTCGAGTACATGCACTACTCTCATCGCGGTCGCCAACCCGGGTCCCTATGGCTGAAACGAAGTACCTTATTCTCTACCATGTTTGTTCTACTTTATTGTTTTTTTCAAAATAACACATATTTCACTGCACTTCCTTACACTGACACACCATTAGGATGCTTGCATATGACACCCGAGGACCACATATGTGTATTTTTACGTAACACAAAGAGAAACTACCTAATTATATCAAACATTTATATTTTTCTGAAATGGAAGTGTTATCTTGTCTTCTCCAACGGTTTATTTTGATGCACCCTGTATATATATTTTCGATGTTAGTACAAAATATGTTGTTTTCATATTCTACACAGCAGGATAGGTACGAAAGGCAAAAATTAGCAGAAAAAGCATAAATTAATGAAGTTAGTAACATATATTCTACATGAACGACTTTAACCCTTACCTTTTCAATAAGATCACATGACGCACACCTTCTGTAAAAAAATGACTCCAATTACCACTGAGTTATTTAGTTTTCCTATAATTTCCTTATTTCTCTTAAAAATGTTGGCTGGCAACCGCCTAACAATATATTATATGTCATTATGTACATATTGAATTGTTATGAACTGTCGTGTATTATAATGTGTTTTGGTCTATATCTTAAGAACCATTTAACATATTTTCACGAAATAAAGCGCAAACTCGAGTACATGCACTACTCTCATCGCGGACGCCAACCCGGGTCCCTATGGCTGAAACAAAGTACCTTATTCTCTACTATTTAGGTACTACTTTATTGTTTTTTTCAAAATAACACATATTTCACTGAACTTCCCTACACTGACACACCACTAGGTTGCTTGCATATGACACCCGAGGATCACATACGTGTATTTTTACGTAACACAAAGAGAAACTACCTAATTATATCAAACTTTTATATTTTTCTGAAATGGAAATGTTATTTTGTCTTCTGCAACGGTTTATTTTGATGCACCCTGTACATATATTTTGGATGTCGGAGCAAAATATGCTCTTTTCATATTCTACACATCAGGATACGTACGAAAGGCACAAATTATCACAAAAAGCATAAAATAATGAATTTCTACATATATTCTACATTAACGACTTTAACCCTTACCTTCTCAATGACATCACATGACGCACACCTTCTGTAAAAAATTCACACCAATTACCACTGACTTATTCATTTTTTTGATAATTTTCTTCCTTCACGTAAAAATGTTGGCTGGCAACCGCCTAACAATATATTGTATGTCATTATGTACGTATTGCATTGTTACGAATTGTCGTGTATTATAATCTGTTTTGGTCTATATCTTAAGAACCATTTAACATATTTTCACGAAATAAAGCGCAAACTCGAGTACATGCACTACTCTCATCGCGGTCGCCAACCCGGGTCCCTGTGGCTGAAACAAAGTACCTTATTCTCTACCATGTTTGGTACTACTTTATTGTTTGTTTCAAAATAACACATAGTTCACTGAACTTCCCTACACTCACACACCACTAGGTTGCTTGCATATGACCCCCGAGGATCATATATGTTTATTTTTACGTAACACAAAGAGAAACTACCTAATTATATGAACATTTATATTTTTCTGAAATGGAAGTGTTATCTTGTCTTTTGCAACGGGTTATTTTGATGCACCCTGTATATATATTTTCGATGTCAGAGCAAAATATGTTGTTTTCATATTCTAGACATCAGGATACGTACGAAAGGCACAAATTAGCAGAAAAAGCATAAAATAATGAATTTAGTAACATATATTCTACATGAACGACTTTAACCTTTACCTTCTCAATGAGATCACATGACGCACACCTTCTGTAAAAAATTGACTCCAATTACCACTGAGTTATTCAGTTATCCTATAATTTCTTATTTGTCTTAAAAATGTTGGCTGGCAACCGCCTAACAATATATTATATGTCATTATGTACATATTGAATTGTTATGAATTGTCGTGTATTATAATCTGTTTTGGTCTATATCTTAAGAACCCTTTTACATATTTTCACGAAATAAAGCGCAAACTCGAGTACATGCACTACTCTCATCACGGTCTCCAACCTGGTCGCTATGGCTGAAACAAAGTACCTTATTCTCTACTAAGTTTGGTACTATTTTATTGTGTTTTTCAAAATAAGATATTTCGCTGCACACCCTTACACTGACACACCACTGGTTTGTTTGCATATGACACCCCAGGATCGCATACGTGTATTTTTACGTAACACAAAGAGAAACTACCTAATTATATCAAACTTTTATATTTTTCTGAAATGGAAGTGTTATCTTGTCTTCTGCAACGGTTTATTTTGATGCATCCTGTATATATATTTTCGATGTCAGAGCAAAAACTTTTGTTTTCATATTCTAGACATCAGGATACGTACGAAAGGCACAAATTAGCAGAAAAAGCATAACATAATGAAGTTAGTAACATATATTCTACATTAACGACTTTAACCCTTACCTTCTCAATGAGATCACATGACGCACACCTTCTTAAAAAAAATCACACCAATTACCACTGAGTTATTCATTTTTCCTATAATTTCCTTATTTCTCTTAAAAATGTTGGCTGGCAACCGCATAACAATATATTATATGTCATTATGTACATATTGAATTGTTATGAATTGTCGTGTATTATAATGTGTTTTGGTCTATATCTTAAGAACCATTTAACATATTTTCACGAAATAAAGCTCAAAGTCGTGTACATGCACTTCTCTCATCGCGGTCGCCAACCCGGGTCGCTATATTTGAAACAAAGTACCTTATTCTCTACTATGTTTGGTACAACTTTATTATTTTTTTCAAAATAACACATATTTCACTGCACATCCTTACACTGACACACCACTAGTATGCTTGCATATGACACCCGAGGTTCACATACGTGTATTTTTACGTAACACAAAGAGAAACTACTTAATTATATCAAACATTTATATTTTTCTGAAATGGAAATGTTATCTTGTCTTCTGCAACGGTTTATTTTGATGCACCCTGTATATATATTTTCGATGTCAGAGAAAAATATGTCGTTTTCATATTCTACACATCAGGATACGTTCGAATGGCAAAAATTAACAGAAAAAGCATAAAATAATGAAGTTAGTAACATATATTCTACATGAACGACTTTAACTCTTACCTTCTCAATGAGATCACATGACGCACACCTATTGTAAAAAATTGACTCCAATTACCACTGAGTTATTCATTTTTCCTATAACTTCCTTATTTGTCTTAAAAATGTTGGCTGGCAACTGCCCAACAATATATTTTATGTCATTTTGTACATATTGAATTGTTATGAATTGTCGTGTATTACAATGTGTTTTGGTCTATATCTTAAGAACCATTTAGCATATTTTCACTAAATCAAGCTCAAACTCGAGTACATGCACTTCACTCATCGCGGTCGCCAACCCGGGTCGCTATGGCTGAAACAAAGTACTTTATTCTCTATTAGGTTTGGTACTACTTTATTCTTTTTTTGAAAATAACACATATTTCACTGCACTTCCTTACACTGACACACCACTAGGTTTGTTGCATATGAGACCCGGGGATCACATACGTGTATTTTTACGTAACACAAAGAGAAACTACGTAATTATATCAAACTTCTATATTATTCTGAAATCGAAGTGTTATCTTGTCTTCTGCAACGGTTTATTTTGATGCACCCTGTATATATATTTTCGATGTCAGAACAAAATATGTTGTTTTCATATGCTACACATCAGGATAGGTACGAAAGGCGCAATTAGCACAAAAAGCATAAAATAATTCATTTAGTAACATATATTCTACATTAACGACTTTAACCCTTACCTTCTCAATGAGATCACATGACGCACACCTTCTGTAAAAAATTGACTCCAATTACCACTGAGTTATTCATTTTTCCTATAATTTCCTTATTTCTCTTAAAAATGTTGGTTGGCAACCGCCTAACAATATATTATATGTCATTATGTACATATTGAATTGTTATGAATTGTCGTGTATTATAATGGGTTTTGGTCTATATCTTAAGAACCATTTAAAATATTTTCACGATATAAAGCGCAAACTCGAGTACATGCACTTCTCTCATCGCGGTCGAAAAACCTGGTCCCGATGGCTGAAACAAAGTACCTTATTCTCTACCATGTTTGGTTTTACTTTATTGTTTTTTTCAAAATAACACATATTTCACTGCACTTCCTTACACTTACACACCACTAGGTTGATTGCATATGACACCCGAGGATCACATATGTGTATTTTTACGTAACACAAAGAGAAACTACCTAATTATATCAAACATTTATATTTTCCTGAAATGGAAATATTATCTTGTCTTCTGCAACGGTATATTTTGATGCACCCTGTATATATATTTTCGATGTCAGAGCAAAAAGTGTCGTTTTCATATTCTACACATCAGGATACGTACGAAAGGCACAAATTAGCACAAAGAGCATAAAATAATTCATTTAGTAACATATATTCTACATTAACGACTTTAACCCTTACCTTCTCAATGAGATCACATGACGCACACCTTCTTAAAAAAATTCACACGAATTACCACTGAGTTATTCATTTTTCCTATAATTTCCTTTTTTTTCTTAAAAATGTTGGCTGGCAACCGCCTAACAATATATTATATGTCATTATGTACATATTTAATTGTTATGAATTGTCGTGTATTATAATGTGTTTTGGTCTATATCTTAAGAATCATTTAACATATTTTCACGAAATAAAGCGCAACTCGAGTACAAGCACTACTCTCATAGCAGTCGCAAACCCGGGTCCCTATGGCTGAAACAAAGTACCTTATTCTCTACCATGTTTGGTACTACTTTATTGTTTTTTTCAACATAACACATATTTCACTGCACATCCTTACACTTACACAACACTAGGTTGCTTGCATATGACACCCGAGGATCCCATATGTGTATTTTTACGTAACACAAAGAGAAACTACCTAATTATATCAAACATATATATTTTTCTGAAATGGGAGTGTTATCTTGTCTTCTGCAACGGTTTATTTTGATGCATCCTGTATATATATTTTCGATGTCAGAGCAAAAACTTTTGTTTTCATATTCTAGACATCAGGATACGTACGAAAGGCACAAATTAGCAGAAAAAGCATAACATAATGAAGTTAGTAACATATATTCTACATTAACGACTTTAACCCTTACCTTCTCAATGAGATCACATGACGCACACCTTCTTAAAAAAATTCACACGAATTACCACTGAGTTATTCATTTTTCCTATAATTTCCTTATTTCTCTTAAAAATGTTGGCTGGCAACCGCATAACAATATATTATATGTCATTATGTACATATTGAATTGTTATGAATTGTCGTGTATTATAATGTGTTTTGGTCTATATCTTAAGAACCATTTAACATATTTTCACGAAATAAAGTGCAAACTCGAGTACATGCACTACTCTTATCGCGGTCGCCAACGCGGGTCCCTATGGCTGAAACAAAGTACCTTATTCTCTACCATGTTTGGTACTACTTTATTGTTTTTTTCAAAATAACACATATTTCACTGAACATCCTTACACTGACACACCACTAAATTGCTTGCATATGACCCCCGAGAATCACATATGTGTATTTTTACGTAACACAAAAAGAAACTACCTAATTATATCAAACATTTATATTTTTCTGAAATGGAAATGTTATCTTGTCTTCTGCAACGGTTTATTTTGATGCACCCTGTATATATATTTTCGATGTCAGAGCAAAATATGTTGTTTTCATATTCTACACATCAGGATACGTACGAAAGGCACAAATTAGCAGAAAAAGCATAAAATAATGAATTTAGTAACATATATTCTACATAAACGACTTTAACCCTTACATTCTCAATGAGATCACATGACGCACACCTTCTGTAAAAAATAGACTCCAATTACCACTGAGTTATTCATTTTTCCTATAATTTCCTTATTTCTCTTAAAAATGTTGGCTGGCAACTGCCTAACAATATATTATATGTCATTATGTGCATATTGAATTGTTATGAATTGTCGTGTATTATAATGTGTTTTGGTCTATATTTTAAGAACCATTTAGCATATTTTCACGAAATCAAGCTCAAACTCGAGTACATGCACTTCTCTCATCGCGGTCGACAACCCGGGTCGCTATGGCTGAAACAAAGTACCTTATTCTCTACTAAGTTTGGTGCTACTTTTTTGTTTTTTTCAAAATAACATATTTCACTGCACTTCCCTACACTGACACACCACTAGGTTACTTGCATATGACACCCGAGGATCACATATGTGTATTTTTACGTAACACAAAGAGAAACTACCTAATTATATCAAACATTTATATTTTTCTGAAATGGAAAAGTTATCTTGTCTTCTGCAACGGTTTATTTTGATGCACCCTGTATATATATTTTCGATGTCAGAGCAAAATATGTTGTTTTCATATTCTACACATCAGGATACGTAAGAAAGGCACAAATTAGCACAAAAAGCATAAAATAATGAATTTAGTAACATATATTCTACATGAACGACTTTAACCCTTACCTTCTCAATGAGATCACATGACGCACACCTGTCAAAAATTGCTTCCAATTACCACTGACTTATTCATTTCTGTGATAATTTTCTTCTTTCACGTAAAAATGTTGGCTGGCAACCGCCTAACAATATATTATATGTCATTATGTACATATTGAATTGTTATGAATTGTCGTGTATTATAATGTGTTTTTGTCTATATCTTAAGAACCATTTAACATATTTTCACGAAATCAAGCTCAAAGTCGAGTACATGCACTTCTCTCATCGCGGTCGCCAACCCGGGTCGCTATATTTGAAACAAAGTACCTTATTCTCTACTATGTTTGGTACAACTTTATTATTTTTTTCAAAATAACACATATTTCACTGCACATCCTTACACTGACACACCACTAGTATGCTTGCATATGACACCCGAGGTTCACATACGTGTATTTTTACGTAACACAAAGAGAAACTACTTAATTATATCAAACATTTATATTTTTCTGAAATGGAAATGTTATCTTGTCTTCTGCAACGGTTTATTTTGATGCACCCTGTATATATATTTTCGATGTCAGAGAAAAATATGTTGTTTTCATATTCTACACATCAGGATACGTACGAATGGAAAAATTAACAGAAAAAGCATAAAATAATGAAGTTAGTAACATATATTCTACATGAACGACTTTAACTCTTACCTTCCCAATGAGATCACATGACGCACACCTATTGTAAAAAATTGACTCCAATTACCACTGAGTTATTCATTTTTCCTATAACTTCCTTATTTGTCTTAAAAATGTTGGCTGGCAACTGCCCAACAATATATTTTATGTCATTTTGTACATATTGAATTGTTATGAATTGTCGTGTATTACAATGTGTTTTGGTCTATATCTTAAGAACCATTTAGCATATTTTCACTAAATCAAGCTCAAACTCGAGTACATGCACTTCACTCATCGCGGTCGCCAACCCGGGTCGCTATGGCTGAAACAAAGTACTTTATTCTCTATTAGGTTTGGTACTACTTTATTCTTTTTTTGAAAATAACACATATTTCACTGCACTTCCTTACACTGACACACCACTAGGTTGCTTGCATATGAGACCCGGGGATCACATACGTGTATTTTTACGTAACACAAAGAGAAACTACGTAATTATATCAAACTTCTATATTATTCTGAAATCGAAGTGTTATCTTGTCTTCTGCAACGGTTTATTTTGATGCACCCTGTATATATATTTTCGATGTCAGAACAAAATATGTTGTTTTCATATGCTACACATCAGGATAGGTACGAAAGGCGCAATTAGCACAAAAAGCATAAAATAATTCATTTAGTAACATATATTCTACATTAACGACTTTAACCCTTACCTTCTCAATGAGATCACATGACGCACACCTTCTGTAAAAAATTGACTCCAATTACCACTGAGTTATTCATTTTTCCTATAATTTCCTTATTTCTCTTAAAAATGTTGGTTGGCAACCGCCTAACAATATATTATATGTCATTATGTACATATTGAATTGTTATGAATTGTCGTGTATTATAATGGGTTTTGGTCTATATCTTAAGAACCATTTAAAATATTTTCACGATATAAAGCGCAAACTCGAGTACATGCACTTCTCTCATCGCGGTCGAAAAACCTGGTCCCTATGGCTGAAACAAAGTACCTTATTCTCTGCCATGTTTGGTATTACTTTATTGTTTTTTTTGAAAATAACACATATTTCACTGCACTTCCTTACACTTACACACCACTAGGTTGCTTGCATATGACACCCGAGGATCACATATGTGTATTTTTACGTAACACAAAGAGAAACTACCTAATTATATCAAACATTTATATTTTCCTGAAATGGAAATATTATCTTGTCTTCTGCAACGGTTTATTTTGATGCACCCTGGATATATATTTTCGATGTCAGAGCAAAAAGTGTCGTTTTCATATTCTACACATCAGGATACGTACGAAAGGCACAAATTAGCACAAAGAGCATAAAATAATTTATTTAGTAACATATATTCTACATTAACGACTTTAACCCTTACCTTCTCAATGAGATCACATGACGCACACCTTCTTAAAAAAATTCACACGAATTACCACTGAGTTATTCATTTTTCCTATAATTTCCTTTTTTATCTTAAAAATGTTGGCTGGCAACCGCCTAACAATATATTATATGTCATTATGTACATATTTAATTGTTATGAATTGTCGTGTATTATATTGTGTTTTGGTCTATATCTTAAGAATCATTTAACATATTTTCACGAAATAAAGCGCAACTCGAGTACAAGCACTACTCTCATAGCAGTCGCAAACCCGGGTCCCTATGGCTGAAACAAAGTACCTTATTCTCTACCATGTTTGGTACTACTTTATTGTTTTTTTCAACATAACACATATTTCACTGCACATCCTTACACTTACACAACACTAGGTTGCTTGCATATGACACCCGAGGATCACATATGTGTATTTTTACGTAACACAAAGAGAAACTACCTAATTATATCAAACATATATATTTTTCTGAAATGGGAGTGTTATCTTGTCTTCTGCAACGGTTTATTTTGATGCATCCTGTATATATATTTTCGATGTCAGAGCAAAAACTTTTGTTTTCATATTCTAGACATCAGGATACGTACGAAAGGCACAAATTAGCAGAAAAAGCATAACATAATGAAGTTAGTAACATATATTCTACATTAACGACTTTAACCCTTACCTTCTCAATGAGATCACATGACGCACACCTTCTTAAAAAAAATCACACCAATTACCACTGAGTTATTCATTTTTCCTATAATTTCCTTATTTCTCTTAAAAATGTTGGCTGGCAACCGCATAACAATATATTATATGTCATTATGTACATATTGAATTGTTATGAATTGTCGTGTATTATAATGTGTTTTGGTCTATATCTTAAGAACCATTTAACATATTTTCACGAAATAAAGCGCAAACTCGAGTACATGCACTACTCTTATCGCGGTCGCCAACGCGGGTCCCTATGGCTGAAACAAAGTACCTTATTCTCTACCATGTTTGGTACTACTTTATTGTTTTTTTCAAAATAACACATATTTCACTGAACATCCTTTCACTGACACACTACTAAATTGCTTGCATATGACCCCCGAGAATCACATATGTGTATTTTTACGTAACACAAAGAGAAACTACCTAATTATATCAAACATTTATATTTTTCTGAAATTGAAATGTTATCTTGTTTTATGCAACGGTTTATTTTGATGCACCCTGTATATGTATTTTCGATGTCAGAGCAAAATATGTTGTTTTCATATTCTACACATCAGGATACGTAAGAAAGGCACAAATTAGCACAAAAAGCATAAAATAATGAATTTAGTAACATATATTCTACATGAACGACTTTAACCCTTACCTTCTCAATGAGATCACATGACGCACACCTGTCAAAAATTGCTTCCAATTACCACTGACTTATTCATTTCTGTGATAATTTTCTTCTTTCACGTAAAAATGTTGGCTGGCAACCGCCTAACAATATATTATATGTCATTATGTACATATTGAATTGTTATGAATTGTCGTGTATTATAATGTGTTTTGGTCTATATCTTAAGAACCATTTAACATATTTTCACGAAATAAAGCTCAAAGTCGAGTACATGCACTTCTCTCATCGCGGTCGCCAACCCGGGTCGCTATATTTGAAACAAAGTACCTTATTCTCTACTATGTTTGGTACAACTTTATTATTTTTTTCAAAATAACACATATTTCACTGCACATCCTTACACTGACACACCACTAGTATGCTTGCATATGACACCCGAGGTTCACATACGTGTATTTTTACGTAACACAAAGAGAAACTACTTAATTATATCAAACATTTATATTTTTCTGAAATGGAAATGTTATCTTGTCTTCTGCAACGGTTTATTTTGATGCACCCTGTATATATATTTTCGATGTCAGAGCAAAATATGTTGTTTTCATATGCTACACATCAGGTTACGTACGAATGGCAAAAATTAACAGAAAAACCATAAAATAATGAAGTTAGTAACATATATTCTACATGAACGACTTTAACTCTTACCTTCTCAATGAGATCACATGACGCACACCTATTGTAAAAAATTGACTCCAATTACCACTGAGTTATTCATTTTTCCTATAACTTCCTTATTTGTCTTAAAAATGTTGGCTGGCAACTGCCCAACAATATATTTTATGTCATTTTGTACATATTGAATTGTTATGAATTGTCGTGTATTACAATGTGTTTTGGTCTATATCTTAAGAACCATTTAGCATATTTTCACTAAATCAAGCTCAAACTCGAGTACATGCACTTCACTCATCGCGGTCGCCAACCGGGGTCGCTATGGCTGAAACAAAGTACTTTATTCTCTATTAGGTTTGGTACTACTTTATTATTTTTTTCAAAATAACACATATTTCACTGCACATCCTTACACTGACACACCACTAGTATGCTTGCATATGACACCCGAGGTTCACATACGTGTATTTTTACGTAACACAAAGAGAAACTACGTAATTATATCAAACTTCTATATTATTCTGAAATCGAAGTGTTATCTTGTCTTCTGCAACGGTTTATTTTGATGCACCCTGTATATATATTTTCGATGTCAGAACAAAATATGTTGTTTTCATACGCTACACATCAGGATAAGTACGAAAGGCGCAATTAGCACAAAAAGCATAAAATAATTCATTTAGTAACATATATTCTACATTAACGACTTTAACCCTTACCTTCTCAATGAGATCACATGACGCACACCTTCTGTAAAAAATTGACTCCAATTACCACTGAGTTATTCATTTTTCCTATAATTTCCTTATTTCTCTTAAAAATGTTGGTTGGCAACCGCCTAACAATATATTATATGTCATTATGTACATATTGAATTGTTATGAATTGTCGTGTATTATAATGGGTTTTGGTCTATATCTTAAGAACCATTTAAAATATTTTCACGATATAAAGCGCAAACTCGAGTACATGCACTTCTCTCATCGCGGTCGAAAAACCTGGTCCCTATGGCTGAAACAAAGTACCTTATTCTCTACCATGTTTGGTATTACTTTATTGTTTTTTTCAAAATAACACATATTTCACTGCACTTCCTTACACTTACACACCACTAGGTTGCTTGCATATGACACCCGAGGATCACATATGTGTATTTTTACGTAACACAAAGAGAAACTACCTAATTATATCAAACTTCTATATTATTCTGAAATCGAAGTGTTATCTTGTCTTCTGCAACGGTTTATTTTGATGCACCCTGTATATATATTTTCGATGTCAGAACAAAATATGTTGTTTTCATACGCTACACATCAGGATAAGTACGAAAGGCGCAATTAGCACAAAAAGCATAAAATAATTCATTTAGTAACATATATTCTACATTAACGACTTTAACCCTTACCTTCTCAATGAGATCACATGACGCACACCTTCTTAAAAAAATTCACACGAATTACCACTGAGTTATTCATTTTTCCTATAATTTCCTTTTTTATCTTAAAAATGTTGGCTGGCAACCGCCTAACAATATATTATATGTCATTATGTACATATTTAATTGTTATGAATTGTCGTGTATTATAATGTGTTTTGGTCTATATCTTAAGAATCATTTAACATATTTTCACGAAATAAAGCGCAACTCGAGTACAAGCACTACTCTCATAGCAGTCGCAAACCCGGGTCCCTATGGCTGAAACAAAGTACCTTATTCTCTACCATGTTTGGTACTACTTTATTGTTTTTTTCAACATAACACATATTTCACTGCACATCCTTACACTTACACAACACTAGGTTGCTTGCATATGACACCCGAGGATCACATATGTGTATTTTTACGTAACACAAAGAGAAACTACCTAATTATATCAAACATATATATTTTTCTGAAATGGGAGTGTTATCTTGTCTTCTGCAACGGTTTATTTTGATGCACCCTGTATATATATTTTCGATGTCAGAACAAAATATGTTGTTTTCATATTCAACACATCAGGATAGGTACGAATGGCTAAAATTAGCAGAAAAAGCATAAAATAATGAAGTTAGTAACATATATTCTACATGAACGACTTTAACTCTTACCTTCTCAATGAGATCACATGACGCACACCTTCTGTAAAAAATTGACTCCAATTACCACTGAGTTATTCATTTTTCCTATAATTTCCTTATTTGTCTTAAAAATGTTGGCTGGCAACTGCCTAACAATATATTATTTGTCATTATGTACATATTGAATTGTTATGAATTGTCGTGTATTATAATGTGTTTTGGTCTATATCTTAAGAACCATTTAGCATATTTTCAGGAAATCAAGCTCAAACTCGAGTACATGCACTATTCTCATCGCGGTCGCCAACCCGGGTCGCTATGGCTGAAACAAAGTATCTTATTCTGTACCATTTTGGTACTACTTTATTGTTTTTTTCAACATAACACATATTTCACTGCACATCCTTATACTTACACAACACTAGGTTGCTTGCATATGACACCCGAGGATCACATACGTGTGTTTTTACGTGACACAAAGAGAAACAAAGTAATTATATCATACTTCTATATTTTTCTGAAATCGAAGTGTTATCTTGTCTTCTGCAACGGTTCATTTTGATGCACCCTGTGTACATATTTTCGATGTCAGAACAAAATATGTTGTTTTCATATGCTACACATCAGTATAGGTACGAGAGGCACAATTAACACCAAAAGCATAAAATAATGTATTCAGTAACATATATTCTACATGAACGACTTTAACCCTTACCTTTTCAATGAGATCACATGACGCACACCTTCTGTAAAAAATTGACTCCAATTACCACTGAGTTATTCATTTTTCCTATAATTTCCTTATTTCTCTTAAAAATGTTGGTTGGCAACCGCCTAAAAATATATTATATGTCATTATGTACATATTGAATTGTTATGAATTGTCGTGTATTATAATGTGTTTTGGTCTATATCTTAAGAACCATTTAACATATTTTCACGAAATAAAGCGCAAACTCGAGTACATGCACTACTCTCATCGCGGTCGCTAACCCGGGTCCCTGTGGCTGAAACAAAGTACCTTATTCTCTACCATGTTTGGTACTAGTTTATTATTTTTTTCAAAATAATACATATTTCACTGCACTTCCCTACACTGACACACCACTAGGTTACTTGCATATGACACCCGAGGATCACATATGTGTATTTTTGCGTAACACAAAGAGAAACTACCTAATTATATCAAACTTCTATATTTTTCTGAAATGGAAGTGTTATCTTGTCTTCTGCAACGGTTTATTTTGATGCACCCTGTATATATATTTTCGATGTCAGAGCAAAATATGTTGTTTTCATATTCTACACATCAGGATACGTAAGAAAGGCACAAATTAGCACAAAAAGCATAAAATAATGAATTTACTAACATATATTCTACATGAACGACTTTATATCTTACCTTCTCAATGAGATCACATGACGCACACCTGTCAAAAATTGCTTCCAATTACCACTGACTTATTCATTTCTGTGATAATTTTCTTCTTTCACGTAAAAATGTTGGCTGGCAACCGCCTAACAATATATTATATGTCATTATGTACATATTGAATTGTTATGAATTGTCGTGTATTATAATGTGTTTTGGTCTATATCGTAAGAACCATTTAACATATTTTCACGAAATAAAGCTCAAAGTCGAGTACATGCACTTCCCTCATCGCTGTCGCCAACCCGGGTAGCTATATCTGAAACAAAGTACCTTATTCTCTACTATGTTTGGTACAACTTTATTATTTTTTTCAAAATAACACATATTTCACTGCACATCCTTACACTGACACACCACTAGTTTGCTTGCATATGACACCCGAGGTTCACATACGTGTATTTTTACGTAACACAAAGAGAAACTACTTAATTATATCAAACATTTATATTTTTCTGAAATGGAAATGTTATCTTGTCTTCTGCAACGGTTTATTTTGATGCACCCTGTATATATATTTTCGATGTCAGAGCAAAATATGTTGTTTTCATATTCTACACATCAGGATACGTACGAATGGCAAAAATTAGCAGAAAAAGCATAAAATAATGAAGTTAGTAACATATATTCTACATGAACGACTTTAACTCTTACCTTCTCAATGAGATCACATGACGCACACCTATTGTAAAAAATTGACTCCAATTACCACTGAGTTATTCATTTTTCCTATAACTTCCTTATTTGTCTTAAAAATGTTGGCTGGCAACTGCCCAACAATATATTTTATGTCATTTTGTACATATTGAATTGTTATGAATTGTCGTGTATTACAATGTGTTTTGGTCTATATCTTAAGAACCATTTAGCATATTTTCACTAAATCAAGTTCAAACTCGAGTACATGCACTTCACTCATCGCCGTCGCCAACCCTGGTCGCTATGGCTGAAACAAAGTACTTTATTCTCTATTAGGTTTGGTACTACTTTATTCTTTTTTTTGAAAATAACACATATTTCACTGCACTTCCTTACACTGACACACCACTAGGTTGCTAGCATATGAGACCCGGGGATCACATACGTGTATTTTTACGTAACACAAAGAGAAACTACGTAATTATATCAAACTTCTATATTATTCTGAAATCGAAGTGTTATCTTGTCTTCTGCAACGGTTTATTTTGATGCAACCTGTATATATATTTTCGATGTCAGAACAAAATATGTTGTTTTCATATGCTACACATCAGGATAGGTACGAAAGGCGCAATTAGCACAAAAAGCATAAAATAATTCATTTAGTAACATATATTCTACATTAACGACTTTAACCCTTACCTTCTCAATGAGATCACATGACGCACACCTTCTGTAAAAAATTGACTCCAATTACCACTGAGTTATTCATTTTTCCTATAATTTCCTTATTTTTCTTAAAAATGTTGGTTGGCAACCGCCTAACAATATATTATATGTCATTATGTACATATTGAATTGTTATGAATTGTCGTGTATTATAATGGGTTTTGGTCTATATCTTAAGAACCATTTAAAATATTTTCACGATATAAAGCGCAAACTCGAGTACATGCACTTCTCTCATCGCGGTCGAAAACCCTGGTCCCTATGGCTGAAACAAAGTACCTTATTCTCTACCATGTTTGGTATTACTTTATTGTTTTTTTCAAAATAACACATATTTCACTGCACTTCCTTACACTTACACACCACTAGGTTGCTTGCATATGACACCCGAGGATCACATATGTGTATTTTTACGTAACACAAAGAGAAACTACCTAATTATATCAAACATTTATATTTTCCTGAAATGGAAATATTATCTTGTCTTCTGCAACGGTTTATTTTGGTGCACCCTGTATATATATTTTCGATGTCAGAGCAAAAAGTGTCGTTTTCATATTCTACACATCAGGATACGTACGAAAGGCACAAATTAGCACAAAGAGCATAAAATAATTCATTTAGTAACATATATTCTACATTAACGACTTTAACCCTTACCTTCTCAATGAGATCACATGACGCACACCTTCTTAAAAAAATTCACACGAATTACCACTGAGTTATTCATTTTTCCTATAATTTCCTTTTTTATCTTAAAAATGTTGGCTGGCAACCGCCTAACAATATATTATACGTCATTATGTACATATTGAATTGTTATGAATTGTCGTGTATTATAATGTGTTTTGGTCTATATCTTAAGAACCATTTAACATATTTTCACGAAATAAAGCGCAAACTCGAGTACATGCACTACTCTCATCGCGGTCGCTAACCCGGGTCCCTGTGGCTGAAACAAAGTACCTTATTCTCTACCATGTTTGGTACTACTTTATTGTTTGTTTCAAAATAACACATAGTTCACTGCACTTCCCTACACTCACACACCACTAGGTTGCTTGCATATGACACCCGAGGATCACATACGTGTATTTTTACGTAACACAAAGAGAAACTACCTAATTATATCAAACTTTTTTATTTTTCTGAAATGGAAATGTTATTTTGTCTTCTGCAACGGTTTATTTTGATGCACCCTGTACATATATTTTCGATGTCAGAGCAAAATATGCTGTTTTCATATTCTACACATCAGGATACGTACGAAAGGCACAAATTAGCAGAAAAAGCACAAAATAATGAATTTAGTAACATATATTCTACATGAACGACTTTAACCTTTACTTTCTCAATGAGATCACATGACGCACACCTTCTGTAAAAAATTGACTCCAATTACCACTGAGTTATTCAGTTATCCTATAATTTCTTATTTGTTCTAAAAATGTTGGCTGGCAACCGCCTAACAATATATTATATGTCATTATGTACATATTGAATTGTTATGAATTGTCGTGTATTATAATCTGTTTTGGTCTATATCTTAAGAACCCTTTTACATATTTTCACGAAATAAAGCGCAAACTCGAGTACATGCACTACTCTCATCACGGTCGCCAACGTGGTCGCTATGGCTGAAACAAAGTACCTTATTCTGTACTAAGTTTGGTACTATTTTATTGTGTTTTTCAAAATAACATATTTCGCTGCACATCCTTACACTGACACACCACTGGTTTGTTTGCATATGACACCCCAGGATCACATACGTGTATTTTTACGTAACACAAAGAGAAACTACCTAATTATATCAAACATATATATTTTTCTGAAATGGAAATGTTATCTTGTCTTCTGCAACGGTTTATTTTGATGCACCCTGTATATATATTTTCGATGTCAGAGCAAAATATGTTGTTTTCATATTCTACACATCAGGATACGTACGAAAGGAACAAATTAGCACAAAAATCATAAAATAATGAATTTAGTAACATATATTCTACATGAACGACTTTAACCATTATCTTCTCAATGAGATTACATGACGCACACCTTCTGTAAAAAATTGACTCCAATTACCACTGAGTTATTCAGTTATCCTATAATTTCCTTATTTATCTTAAAAGTGTTGGCTGGCAACCGCCTAACAATATATTATATGTCATTATGTACATATTGAATTGTTATGAATTGTCGTGTATTATAATGTGTTTTGGTCTATATCTTAAGAACCATTTAACATATTTTCACGAAATAAAGCGCAAACTCGAGTATATGCACTACTCGTATCGCGGTCGCCAACCCGGGTCCCTATGGCTGAAACAAAGTACCTTATTCTCTACCATGTTTGGTACTACTTTATTGTTTTTTTCAAAATAACACATATTTCACTGCACATCCTTACACTGACACACCACTAAATTGCTTGCATATGACCCCCGAGGATCACATATGTGTATTTTTACGTAACACAACGAGAAACTACCTAATTATATCAAACATATATATTTTTCTGAAATGGAAATGTTATCTTGTCTTCTGCAACGGTTTATTTTGATGCACCCTGTATATATATTTTCGATGTCAGAGCAAAATATGTTGTTTTCATATTCTACACATCAGGATACGTACGAAAGGCACAAATTAGCAGAAAAAGCACAAAATAATGAATTTAGTAACATATATTCTACATGAACGACTTTAAACTTTACCTTCTCAATGAGATCACATGACGCACACCTTCTGTAAAAAATTGACTCCAATTACCACTGAGTTATTCAGTTATCCTATAATTTCTTATTTGTCTTAAAAATGATGGCTGGCAACCGCCTAACAATATATTATATGTCATTATGTACATATTGAATTGTTATGAATTGTCGTGTATTATAATCTGTTTTGGTCTATATCTTAAGAACCATTTAACATATTTTCACGAAATAAAGCGCAAACTCGAGTACATGCACTACTCTCATCACGGTCGCCAACCTGGTCACTATGGCTGAAACAAAGTACCTTATTCTCTACTAAGTTTGGTACTATTTTATTGTGTTTTTCAAAATAACATATTTCGCTGCACATCCTTGCACTGACACACCACTGGTTTGTTTGCATATGACACCCGAGGATCACATAGGTGTATTTTTACGTAACACAAAGAGAAACTACCTAATTATATCAAACATATATATTTTTCTGAAATGGAAATGTTATCTTGTCTTCTGCAACAGTTTATTTTGATGCACCCTGTATATATATTTTCGATGTCAGAGCAAAATATGTTGTTTTCATATTCTACACGTCAGGATACGTACGAAAGGAACAAATTAGCACAAAAATCATAAAATAATGAATTTAGTAACATATATTCTACATGAACGACTTTAACCCTTACCTTCTCAATGAGATCACATGACGCACACCTTCTGTAAAAAATTGACTCCAATTACCACTGAGCTATTCAGTTATCCTATAATTTCCTTATTTATCTTAAAAGTGTTGGCTGGCAACCGCCTAACAATATATTATATGTCATTATGTACATATTGAATTGTTATGAATTGTCGTGTATTATAATGTGTTTTGGTCTATATCTTAAGAACCATTTAACATATTTTCACGAAATAAAGCGCAACTCGAGTAGATTCACTACTCTCATCGCGGTCGCCAACCCGGGTCCCTATGGCTGAAACAAAGTACCTTATTCTCTACCATGTTTGGTACTACTTTATTGTTTTTTTCAAAATAACACATATTTCACTGCACATCCTTACACTCACAAACAAACCAGGTTGCTTGCATATGACACCCGAGGATCACATATGTGTATTTTTACGTAACACAAAGAGGAACTACCTAATTATATCGAACATATATATTTTTCTGAAATGGAAATGTTATCTTGTCTTCTGCAACGGTTTATTTTGATGCACCCTGTATATATATTTTCGATGTCAGAGCAAAATATGTTGTTTTCATATTGTACACATCAGGATACGTACGAAAGGCACAAATTAGCAGAAAAAGCATAAAATAATGAATTTAGTAACGTATATTCTACATGTACGACTTTAACCATTATCTTCTCAATGAGATCAAATGACGCACACCTTCTGTTAAAAAAATGACTCCAATTACCACTGAGTTATTCATTTTTCCTATAATTTCCTTATTTATCTTAAAAGTGTTGGCTGGCAACCGCCTAACAATATATTATATGTCATTATGTACATATTGAATTGTTATGAATTGTCGTGTATTATAATGTGTTTTGGTCTATATCTTAAGAACCATTTAACATCTTTTCACGAAATAAAGCGCAAACTCGAGTATATGCACTACTCGTATCGCGGTCGCCAACCCGGGTCCCTATGGCTGAAACAAAGTACCTTATTCTCTACCATGTTTGGTACTACTTTATTGTTTTTTTCAAAATAACACATATTTCACTGCACATCCTTACACTGACACACCACTAAATTGCTTGCATATGACCCCCGAGGATCACATATGTGTATTTTTACGTAACACAACGAGAAACTACCTAATTATATCAAACATATATATTTTTCTGAAATGGAAATGTTATCTTGTCTTCTGCAACGGTTTATTTTGATGCACCCTGTATATATATTTTCGATGTCAGAGCAAAATATGTTGTTTTCATATTCTACACATCAGGATACGTACGAAAGGCACAAATTAGCAGAAAAAGCACAAAATAATGAATTTAGTAACATATATTCTACATGAACGACTTTAACCTTTACCTTCTCAATGAGATCACATGACGCACACCTTCTGTAAAAAATTGACTCCAATTACCACTGAGCTATTCAGTTATCCTATAATTTCTTATTTGTCTTAAAAATGTTGGCTGGCAACCGCCTAACAATATATTATATGTCATTATGTACATATTGAATTGTTATGAATTGTCGTGTATTATAATCTGTTTTGGTCTATATCTTAAGAACCCTTTTACATATTTTCACGAAATAAAGCGCAAACTCGAGTACATGCACTACTCTCATCACGGTCGCCAACCTGGTCACTATGGCTGAAACAAAGTACCTTATTCTCTACTAAGTTTGGTACTATTTTATTGTGTTTTTTAAAATAACATATTTCGCTGCACATCCTTGCACTGACACACCACTGGTTTGTTTGCATATGACACCCGAGGATCACATAGGTGTACTTTTACGTAACACAAAGAGAAACTACCTAATTATATCAAACATATATATTTTTCTGAAATGGAAATGTTATCTTGTCTTCTGCAACAGTTTATTTTGATGCACCCTGTATATATATTTTCGATGTCAGAGCAAAATATGTTGTTTTCATATTCTACACATCAGGATACGTACGAAAGGAACAAATTAGCACAAAAATCATAAAATAATGAATTTAGTAACATATATTCTACATGAACGACTTTAACCCTTACCTTCTCAATGAGATCACATGACGCACACCTTCTGTAAAAAATTGACTCCAATTACCACTGAGCTATTCAGTTATCCTATAATTTCCTTATTTATCTTAAAAGTGTTGGCTGGCAACCGCCTAACAATATATTATATGTCATTATGTACATATTGAATTGTTATGAATTGTCGTGTATTATAATGTGTTTTGGTCTATATCTTAAGAACCATTTAACATATTTTCACGAAATAAAGCGCAACTCGAGTAGATTCACTACTCTCATCGCGGTCGCCAACCCGGGTCCCTATGGCTGAAACAAAGTACCTTATTCTCTACCATGTTTGGTACTACTTTATTGTTTTTTTCAAAATAACACATATTTCACTGCACATCCTTACACTCACAAACAAACCAGGTTGCTTGCATATGACACCCGAGGATCACATGTGTGTATTTTTACGTAACACAAAGAGGAACTACCTAATTATATCAAACATATATATTTTTCTGAAATGGAAATGTTATCTTGTCTTCTGCAACGGTTTATTTTGATGCACCCTGTATATATATTTTCGATGTCAGAGCAAAATATGTTGTTTTCATATTGTACACATCAGGATACGTACGAAAGGCACAAATTAGCAGAAAAAGCATAAAATAATGAATTTATTAACGTATATTCTACATGAACGACTTTAACCATTATCTTCTCAATGAGATCAAATGACGCACACCTTCTGTTAAAAAAATGACTCCAATTACCACTGAGTTATTCATTTTTCCTATAATTTACTTATTTGTCTTAAAAATGTTGGCTGGCAACCGCTTAACAATATATTATATGCCATTAAGTACGTATTGAATTGTTATGAATTGTCGTGTATTATAATCTGTTTTGGTCTATATCTTAAGAACCATTTAACATATTTTCACGAAATAAAGCGCAAACTCGAGTACATGCACTACTCTCATCGCGGTCGCCAACCCGGGTCCCTATGGCTGAAACAAAGTACCTTATTCTCTACCATGTTTGGTACTACTTTATTGTTTGTTTCAAAATAACACATAGTTCACTGCACTTCCCTACACTTACACACCACTAGGTTGCTTGCATATGACACCCGAGGATCATATATGTTTATTTTTACGTAACACAAAGAGAAACTACCTAATTATATGAACATTTATATTTTTCTGAAATGGAAGTGTTATCTTGTCTTTCCAACGGTTTATTTTGATGCACCCTGTATATATATTTTCGATGTCAGAGCAAAATATGTTGTTTTCATATTCTAGACATCACGATACGTACGAAAGGCACAAATTAGCACAAAGAGCATAAAATAATGAATTTAGTAACATATATTCTACATTAACGACTTTAACCCTTAAATTCTCAATGAGATCACATGACGCACACCTGTCAAAAATTGCTTCCAATTACCACTGACTTATTCATTTTTGTGATAATTTTCTTCTTTCACGTAATAATTTTGGCTGGCAACCGCCTAACAGTTTATTATATGTCATTATGTAAATATTGAATTGTTATGAATTGTCGTGTATTATAATTTGTTTTGGTCTATATCTTAAGAACCATTTAACATATTTTCACGAAATAAAGCGCAAATTCGAGCACATGCACTACTCTCATCGCGGTCGCCAACCCGGGTCCCTCTGGCTGAAACAAAGTACCTTATTCTCTACCATGTTTTTACTACTTTATTGTTTTTTTCAAAATAACACATATTTCACTGCACTTCCTTACACTGACACACCACTAGGATGCTTGCATATGACACCCGAGGACCACATATGTGTATTTTTACGTAACACAAAGAGAAACTACCTAATTATATCAAAATTTTATATTTTTCTGAAATGGAAGTGTTATCTTGTCTTCTGCAACGGTTTATTTTGATGCACCCTGTATATATATTTTCGATGTTAGTACAAAATATGTTTTTTTTATATTCTACACATCAGGATAGGTACGAAAGGAAAAATAAGCAGAAGAAGCATAAAATAATGAAGTTAGTAACATATATTCTACATGAACGACTTTAACCCTTACCTTCTCAATAAGATCACATGACGCACACCTTCTGTAAAAAAATTACTCCAATTACCACTGAGTTATTCAGTTTTCCTATAATTTCCTTTCTTCTCTTAAAAATGTTGGCTGGCAACCGCCTAACAATATATTATATGTCATTATGTACATATTGAATTGTTATGAATTGTCGTGTATTATAATCTGTTTTGGTCTATATCTTAAGAACCCTTTTACATATTTTCACGAAATAAAGCGCAAACTCGAGTACATGCACTACTCTCATCACGGTCGCCAACGTGGTCGCTATGGCTGAAACAAAGTACCTTATTCTGTACTAAGTTTGGTACTATTTTATTGTGTTTTTCAAAATAACATATTTCGCTGCACATCCTTACACTGACACACCACTGGTTTGTTTGCATATGACACCCGAGGATCACATACGTGTATTTTTACGTAACACAAAGAGAAACTACCTAATTATATCAAACATATATATTTTTCTGAAATGGAAATGTTATCTTGTCTTCTGCAACGGTTTATTTTGATGCACCCTGTATATATATTTTCGATGTCAGAGCAAAATATGTTGTTTTCATATTCTACACATCAGGATACGTACGAAAGGAACAAATTAGCACAAAAATCATAAAATAATGAATTTAGTAACATATATTCTACATGAACGACTTTAACCATTATCTTCTCAATGAGATCACATGACGCACACCTTCTGTAAAAAATTGACTCCAATTACCACTGAGTTATTCAGTTATCCTATAATTTCCTTATTTATCTTAAAAGTGTTGGCTGGCAACCGCCTAACAATATATTATATGTCATTATGTACATATTGAATTGTTATGAATTGTCGTGTATTATAATGTGTTTTGGTCTATATCTTAAGAACCATTTAACATATTTTCACGAAATAAAGCGCAAACTCGAGTATATGCACTACTCGTATCGCGGTCGCCAACCCTGGTCCCTATGGCTGAAACAAAGTACCTTATTCTCTACCATGTTTGGTACTACTTTATTGTTTTTTTCAAAATAACACATATTTCACTGCACATCCTTACACTGACACACCACTAAATTGCTTGCATATGACCCCCGAGGATCACATATGTGTATTTTTACGTAACACAACGAGAAACTACCTAATTATATCAAACATATATATTTTTCTGAAATGGAAATGTTATCTTGTCTTCTGCAACGGTTTATTTTGATGCACCCTGTATATATATTTTCGATGTCAGACCAAAATATGTTGTTTTCATATTCTACACATCAGGATACGTACGAAAGGCACAAATTAGCAGAAAAAGCACAAAATAATGAATTTAGTAACATATATTCTACATGAACGACTTTAACCTTTACCTTCTCAATGAGATCACATGACGCACACCTTCTGTAAAAAATTGACTCCAATTACCACTGAGTTATTCAGTTATCCTATAATTTCTTATTTGTCTTAAAAATGTTGGCTGGCAACCGCCTAACAATATATTATATGTCATTATGTACATATTGAATTGTTATGAATTGTCGTGTATTATAATCTGTTTTGGTCTATATCTTAAGAACCCTTTTACATATTTTCACGAAATAAAGCGCAAACTCGAGTACATGCACTACTCTCATCACGGTCGCCAACCTGGTCACTATGGCTGAAACAAAGTACCTTATTCTCTACTAAGTTTGGTACTATTTTATTGTGTTTTTTAAAATAACATATTTCGCTGCACATCCTTGCACTGACACACCACTGGTTTGTTTGCATATGACACCCGAGGATCACATAAGTGTATTTTTACGTAACACAAAGAGAAACTACCTAATTATATCAAACATATATATTTTTCTGAAATGGAAATGTTATCTTGTCTTCTGCAACAGTTTATTTTGATGCACCCTGTATATATATTTTCGATGTCAGAGCAAAATATGTTGTTTTCATATTCTACACATCAGGATACGTACGAAAGGAACAAATTAGCACAAAAATCATAAAATAATGAATTTAGTAACATATATTCTACATGAACGACTTTAACCCTTACCTTCTCAATGAGATCACATGACGCACACCTTCTGTAAAAAATTGACTCCAATTACCACTGAGCTATTCAGTTATCCTATAATTTCCTTATTTATCTTAAAAGTGTTGGCTGGCAACCGCCTAACAATATATTATATGTCATTATGTACATATTGAATTGTTATGAATTGTCGTGTATTATAATGTGTTTTGGTCTATATCTTAAGAACCATTTAACATATTTTCACGAAATAAAGCGCAACTCGAGTAGATTCACTACTCTCATCGCGGTCGCCAACCCGGGTCCCTATGGCTGAAACAAAGTACCTTATTCTCTACCATGTTTGGTACTACTTTATTGTTTTTTTCAAAATAACACATATTTCACTGCACATCCTTACACTCACAAACAAACCAGGTTGCTTGCATATGACACCCGAGGATCACATATGTGTATTTTTACGTAACACAAAGAGGAACTACCTAATTATATCAAACATATATATTTTTCTGAAATGGAAATGTTATCTTGTCTTCTGCAACGGTTTATTTTGATGCACCCTGTATATATATTTTCGATGTCAGAGCAAAATATGTTGTTTTCATATTGTACACATCAGGATACGTACGAAAGGCACAAATTAGCAGAAAAAGCATAAAATAATGAATTTAGTAACGTATATTCTACATGAACGACTTTAACCATTATCTTCTCAATGAGATCAAATGACGCACACCTTCTGTTAAAAAAATGACTCCAATTACCACTGAGTTATTCATTTTTCCTATAATTTACTTATTTGTCTTAAAAATGTTGGCTGGCAACCGCTTAACAATATATTATATGCCATTAAGTACGTATTGAATTGTTATGAATTGTCGTGTATTATAATCTGTTTTGGTCTATATCTTAAGAACCATTTAACATATTTTCACGAAATAAAGCGCAAACTCGAGTACATGCACTACTCTCATCGCGGTCGCCAACCCGGGTCCCTATGGCTGAAACAAAGTACCTTATTCTCTACTATTTAGGTACTACTTTATTGTTTTTTTTCAAAATAACACATATTTCACTGCACTTCCTTACACCGACACACCACTAGGTTGCTTGCATATGAGACCCGAGGATCACATACGTGTGTTTTTACGTGACACAAAGAGAAACTACGTAATTATATCAAACTTCTATATTTTTCTGAAATGGAAATGTTATCTTGTCTTCTGCAACGGTTCATTTTGATGCACCCTGTATACATATTTTCGATGTCAGAACAAAATATGTTGTTTTCATATGCTACACATCAGGAAAGGTACGAGAAGCACAATTAGCACAAAAAGCATAAAATACTGTAGTCAGTAACATATATTCTACATGAACGACTTTAACCCTTACCTTCTCAATGAGATCACATGACGCACACCTTCTGTAAAAAATTGACTCCAATTACCACTGAGTTATTCATTTTTCCTATAATTTCCTTATTTCTTTTAAAAATGTTGGTTGGCAACCGCCTAACAATATATTATATGTCATTATGTCCATATTGAATTGTTATGAATTGCAGTGTATTATAATGTGTTTTGGTCTATATCTTAAGAACCATTTAACATATTTTCACGAAATAAAGCGCAAACTCGAGTACATGCACTACTCTCATCGCGGTCGCCAACCCGGGTCCCTATGGCTGAAACAAAGTACCTTATTCTCTACCATGTTTGGTACTACTTTATTGTTTGTTTCAAAATAACACATAGTTCACTGCACTTCCCTACACTTACACACCACTAGGTTGCTTGCATATGACACCCGAGGATCATATATGTTTATTTTTTCGTAACACAAAGAGAAACTACCTAATTATATGAACATTTATATTTTTCTGAAATGGAAGTGTTATCTTGTCTTTGCAACGGTTTATTTTGATGCACCCTGTATATATATTTTCGATGTCAGAGCAAAATATGTTGTTTTCATATTCTAGACATCACGATACGTACGAAAGGCACAAATTAGCACAAAGAGCATAAAATAATGAATTTAGTAACATATATTCTACATTAACGACTTTAACCCTTAAATTCTCAATGAGATCACATGACGCACACCTGTCAAAAATTGCTTCCAATTACCACTGACTTATTCATTTTTGTGATAATTTTCTTCTTTCACGTAAAAATTTTGGCTGGCAACCGCCTAACAGTTTATTATATGTCATTATGTAAATATTGAATTGTTATGAATTGTCGTGTATTATAATTTGTTTTGGTCTATATCTTAAGAACCATTTAACATATTTTCACGAAATAAAGCGCAAATTCGAGCACATGCACTACTCTCATCGCGGTCGCCAACCCGGGTCCCTCTGGCTGAAACAAAGTACCTTATTCTCTACCATGTTTTTACTACTTTATTGTTTTTTTCAAAATAACACATATTTCACTGCACTTCCTTACACTGACACACCACTAGGATGCTTGCATATGACACCCGAGGACCACATATGTGTATTTTTACGTAACACAAAGAGAAACTACCTAATTATATCAAAATTTTATATTTTTCTGAAATGGAAGTGTTATCTTGTCTTCTGCAACGGTTTATTTTGATGCACCCTGTA
Organism: Thermobia domestica; assembly: GCF_964235325.1. Taxonomy (NCBI): domain Eukaryota; kingdom Metazoa; phylum Arthropoda; class Insecta; order Zygentoma; family Lepismatidae; genus Thermobia; species Thermobia domestica. The sequence goes on from NW_027656056.1 coordinate 185,247, forward strand.
TATATATTTTCGATGTTAGTACAAAATATGTTTTTTTTATATTCTACACATCAGGATAGGTACGAAAGGCAAAAATTAGCAGAAGAAGCATAAAATAATGAAGTTAGTAACATATATTCTACATGAACGACTTTAACCCTTACCTTCTCAATAAGATCACATGACGCACACCTTCTGTAAAAAAATTACTCCAATTACCACTGAGTTATTCAGTTTTCCTATAATTTCCTTTCTTCTCTTAAAAATGTTGGCTGGCAACCGCCTAACAATATATTATATGTCATTATGTACATATTGAATTGTTATGAATTGTCGTGTATTATAATGTGTTTTGGTCTATATCTTAAGAACCATTTAACATATTTTCACGAAATAAAGCGCAAACTCGAGTACATGCACTACTCTCATAGCGGTCGCCAACCCGGGTCCCTATGGCTGAAACAAAGTACCTTATTCTCTACCATGTTTGGTACTACTTTATTGTTTTTTTTTTCAAAATAACACATATTTCACTGAACTTCCCTACACTGACACACCACTAGGTTGCTTGCATATGACACCCGAGGATCACATACGTGTATTTTTACGTAACACAAAGAGAAACTACCTAATTATATCAAACATTTATATTTTTCTGAAATGGAAATGTTATCATGTCTTCTGCAACGGTTTATTTTGATGCACCCTGTATATATATTTTCGATGTCAGAGCAAAATATGTTGTTTTCATATTCTACACATCAGGATACGTACGAAAGGCACAAATTATCACAAAAAGCATAAAATAATGAATTTCTACATATATTTTACATTAACGACTTTAACCCTTACCTTCTCAATGAGATCACATGACGCACACCTTCTGTAAAAAAATCACACCAATTACCACTGACTTATTCATTTTTGTGATAATTTTCTTCCTTCACGTAAAAATGTTGGCTGGCAACCGCCTAACAATATATTGTATGTCATTATGTACGTATTGAATTGTTACGAATTGTCGTGTATTATAATTTGTTTTGGTCTATATCTTAAGAACCATTTAACATATTTTCACGAAATAAAGCTCAAACTCGAGTACATGCACTTCTCTCATCGCGGTCGCCAACCCGGGTCCCTATGGCTGAAACAAAGTACCTTATTCTCTACCATGTTTGGTACTACTTTATTGTTTTTTTCAAAATATCACATATTTTACTGCACATCCTTACACTGACACACCACTAGGTTGCTTGCATGTGACCCCCGAGGATCACATATTAGTATTTTTACGTAACACAAAGAGAAACTACCTAATTATATCAAACATTTATATTTTTCTGAAATGGAAATGTTATCTTGTCTTCTGCAACGGTTTATTTTGATGCACCCTGTATATATATTTTCGATGTCAGAGCAAAATATGTTGTTTTCATATTCTACACATCAGGATACGTAAGAAAGGCACAAATTACCAGAAAAAGCACAAAATAATGAATTTAGTAACATATATTCTACATGAACGACTTTAACCTTTACCTTCTCAATGAGATCACATGACGCACACCTTCTGTAAAAAATTGACTCCAATTACCACTGAGTTATTCAGTTATCCTATAATTTCTTCTTTGTCTTTAAAATGTTGGCTGGCAACCGCCTAACAATATATTATATGTCATTATGTACATATTGAATTGTTATGAATTGTCGTGTATTATAATCTGTTTTGGTCTATATCTTAAGAACCCTTTTACATATTTTCACGAAATAAAGCGAAAACTCGAGTACATGCACTACTCTCATCACGGTCGCCAACCTGGTCACTATGGCTGAAACAAAGTACCTTATTCTCTACTAAGTTTGGTACTATTTTATTGTGTTTTTCAAAATAACATATTTCGCTGCACATCCTTGCACTGACACACCACTAGTTTGTTTGCATATGACACCCGAGGATCACATACGTGTATTTTTCGTAACACAAAGAGAAACTACCTAATTATATCAAATATATATATTTTTCTGAAATGGAAATGTTATCTTCTTCTCTGCAACAGTTTATTTTGATGCACCCTGTATATATATTTTCGATGTCAGAGCAAAATATGTTGTTTTCATATTCTACACATCAGGATACGTACGAAAGGAACAAATTAGCACAAAAATCATAAAATAATGAATTTAGTAACATATATTCTACATGAACGACTTTAACCCTTACCTTCTCAATGAGATCACATGACGCACACCTTCTGTAAAAAATTGACTCCAATTACCACTGAGCTATTCAGTTATCCTATAATTTCCTTATTTATCTTAAAAGTGTTGGCTGGCAACCGCCTAACAATATATTATATGTCATTATGTACATATTGAATTGTTATGAATTGTCGTGTATTATAATGTGTTTTCGTCTATATCTTAAGAACCATTTAACATATTTTCACGAAATAAAGCGCAACTCGAGCACATGCACTACTCTCATCGCGGTCGCCAACCCGGGTCCCTATGGCTGAAACAAAGTACCTTATTCTCTATCATTTTTGGTACTACTTTATTGTTTTTTTCAAAATAACACATATTTCACTGCACATCCTTACACTCACAAACAAACCAGGTTGCTTGCATATGACACCCGAGGATCACATATGTGTATTTTTACGTAACACAAAGAGGAACTACCTAATTATATCAAACATATATATTTTTCTGAAATGGAAATGTTATCTTGTCTTCTGCAACGGTTTATTTTGATGCACCCTGTATATATATTTTCGATGTCAGAGCAAAATATGTTGTTTTCATATTGTACACATCAGGATACGTACGAAAGGCACAAATTAGCAGAAAAAGCATAAAATAATGAATTTAGTAACGTATATTCTACATGAACGACTTTAACCATTATCTTCTCAATGAGATCAAATGACGCACACCTTCTGTTAAAAAAATGACTCCAATTACCACTGAGTTATTCATTTTTCCTATAATTTACTTATTTGTCTTAAAAATGTTGGCTGGCAACCGCTTAACAATATATTATATGCCATTAAGTACGTATTGAATTGTTATGAATTGTCGTGTATTATAATCTGTTTTGGTCTATATCTTAAGAACCATTTAACATATTTTCACGAAATAAAGCGCAAACTCGAGTACATGCACTACTCTCATCGCGGTCGCCAACCCGGGTCCCTATGGCTGAAACAAAGTACCTTATTCTCTACTATTTAGGTACTATTTTTTTGTTTTTTTTTCAAAATACATATTTCACTGCACTTCCTTACACCGACACACCACTAGGTTGCTTGCATATGAGACCCGAGGATCACATACGTGTGTTTTTACGTGACACAAAGAGAAACTACGTAATTATATCAAACTTCTATATTTTTCTGAAATGGAAATGTTATCTTGTCTTCTGCAACGGTTCATTTTGATGCACCCTGTATACATATTTTCGATGTCAGAACAAAATATGTTGTTTTCATATGCTACACATCAGGATAGGTACGAGAAGCACAATTAGCACAAAAAGCATAAAATACTGTAGTCAGTAACATATATTCTACATGAACGACTTTAACCCTTACCTTCTCAATGAGATCACATGACGCACACCTTCTGTAAAAAATTGACTCCAATTACCACTGAGTTATTCATTTTTCCTATAATTTCCTTATTTCTTTTAAAAATGTTGGTTGGCAACCGCCTAACAATATATTATATGTCATTATGTCCATATTGAATTGTTATGAATTGTCGTGTATTATAATGTGTTTTGGTCTATATCTTAAGAACCATTTAACATATTTTCACGAAATAAAGCGCAAACTCGAGTACATGCACTACTCTCATCGCGGTCGCCAACCCGGGTCCCTATGGCTGAAACAAAGTACCTTATTCTATACCATGTTTGGTACTACTTTATTGTTTGTTTCAAAATAACACATAGTTCACTGCACTTCCCTACACTTACACACCACTAGGTTGCTTGCATATGACACCCGAGGATCATATATGTTTATTTTTACGTAACACAAAGAGAAACTACCTAATTATATGAACATTTATATTTTTCTGAAATGGAAGTGTTATCTTGTCCTTTGCAACGGTTTATTTTGATGCACCCTGTATATATATTTTCGATGTCAGAGCAAAATATGTTGTTTTCATATTCTAGACATCACGATACGTACGAAAGGCACAAATTAGCACAAAGAGCATAAAATAATGAATTTAGTAACATATATTCTACATTAACGACTTTAACCCTTAAATTCTCAATGAGATCACATGACGCACACCTGTCAAAAATTGCTTCCAATTACCACTGACTTATTCATTTTTGTGATAATTTTCTTCTTTCACGTAAAGATTTTGGCTGGCAACCTCCTAACAGTTTATTATATGTCATTATGTACATATTGAATTGTTATGAATTGTCGTGTATTATAATTTGTTTTGGTCTATATCTTAAGAACCATTTAACATATTTTCACGAAATAAAGCGCAAATTCGAGCACATGCACTACTCTCATCGCGGTCGCCAACCCGGGTCCCTCTGGCTGAAACAAAGTACCTTATTCTCTACCATGTTTGTACTACTTTATTGTTTTTTTCAAAATAACACATATTTCACTGCACTTCCTTACACTGACACACCACTAGGATGCTTGCATATGACACCCGAGGACCACATATGTGTATTTTTACGTAACACAAAGAGAAACTACCTAATTATATCAAAATTTTATATTTTTCTGAAATGGAAGTGTTATCTTGTCTTCTGCAACGGTTTATTTTGATGCACCCTGTATATATATTTTCGATGTTAGGACAAAATATGCTTTTTTTATATTCTACACATCAGGATAGGTACGAAAGGCAAAAATTAGCAGAAGAAGCATAAAATAATGAAGTTAGTAACACATATTCTACATGAACGACTTTAACCCTTACCTTCTCAATAAGATCACATTACGCACACCTTCTGTAAAAAAATTACTCCAATTACCACTGAGTTATTCAGTTTTCCTATAATTTCCTTTTTTCTCTTAAAAATGTTGGCTGGCAACCGCCTAACAATATATTGTATGTCATTATGTACGTATTGAATTGTTACGAATTGTCGTGTATTATAATCTGTTTTGGTCTATATCTTAAGAACCATTTAACATATTTTCACAAAATAAAGCTCAAACTCGAGTACATGCACTTCTCTCATCGCGGTCGCCAACCCGGGTCCCTATGGCTGAAACAAAGTACCTTATTCTCTACCATGTTTGGTACTACTTTACTGTTTTTTTCAAAATATCACATATTTTACTGCACATCCTTACACTGACACACCACTAGGTTGCTTGCATGTGACCCCCGAGGATCACATATTAGTATTTTTACGTAACACAAAGAGAAACTACCTAATTATATCAAACATAGATATTTTTCTGAAATGGAAATGTTATCTTGTCTTCTGCAACGGTTTATTTTGATGCACCCTGTATATATATATTGGATGTCAGAGCAAAATATGTTGTTTTCATATTCTACAGATCAGGATACGTACGAAAGGCACAAATTAGCAGAAAAAGCATAAAATAATGAATTTAGTAACATATATTCTACATAAACGACTTTAACCCTTACCTTCTCAATGAGATCACATTACGCACACCTTCTGTAAAAAATTTACTCCAATTGCCACTGAGTTATTCAGTTATCCTATATTTTCCTTATTTATCTTAAAAGTGTTGGCTGGCAACCGCCTAACAATATATTATATGTCATTATGTACATATTGAATTGTTATGAATTGTCGTGTATTATAATGTGTTTTGGTCTATATCTTAAGAACCATTTAACATATTTTCACGAAATAAAGCGCAACTCGAGTACATGCACTACTCTCATCGCGGTCGCCAACCCGTGTC